>NW_005187627.1:679818-688747 GCF_000239375.1 Pundamilia nyererei | reverse complement strand
GCGGCCGTTACAACTTATGTCTAAAAATGTGTAGTTTCATGCATCGGTTAAAACACTCGACTCCAGCTACATGACGCGCAGCTGGAAGCACTTCCCGCAAGTCGAGCTGCCCGAGATTCACAGAATTTACAGAAAATGTTACATTTTTGTGATTTATATCGTTAGAATTCTTATATCGGGATATGAGATTTTGGTCATATCGCACAGCCCTACTTGTGTTTTCAGAGCCTTTCTGCATGTTCTCCAGCTAACTTAGCCACAGGGGTGAATGTGTGAGTGAATGGTTGTCAGCTCAGCTGCAAATATTGGGCCAATATTGCCAATACTGATACTTCTCACCTATAAAGGCAGCTTATGTAGGGGAGAGCAGTGTCCAGTTTGCAAATTGGACACTTTGCACTACATCACTGAGATTTTAACTTTTCATGATAATTAGTTAACGCAACAAAAGACACCTTTGAGTTTTTCATGTATTCTGTGTTTTTTGGCCACCTTGAATGTAAACATGCCTGACTCTAAAGCACTTGGGCTCAGCTTCTGTAATTTAACTGTGGTACAGGCTATAAATAAATACACATGACAATCAACGTTTTTCACAGTGTATGTTCGAGGTGTATTTTTCATTTACAAAAATATTAAAGAAAAATATTTGTACAATTTTGTGAGCTAAATGGAATTTAGAGCAGAGAAACAAAGGAAAAGAAATTAGACTTATTTTGAAAGTCTTTCAAAACTTTGTTCCAAAAAGTTTCATCTTTTGAAACTGGTGCGACATCTTCCTCTGTTTTAATGATGCATGGGTACAAAAGCTCAGAGTTTCAAACTCAGAGCTTCTGTACCCATGTATCATTAAAACAGCTGTAAAAACCAACACGGCTGTAAACACTCACGTCTTCAACCTGGCTGCGGCGGCACAACGAGTGAGGTTTCAAAAATCAAGAGATGCACTACCGGCCGGCTTGTGCTGATGGATCTGACACATCTTTTGTTTTACAGTGCCGTTTGCCAGGGTGAGAACAGCAAGCTTAATGGCCTCCCTAACCCTGCAGCAGACTGGCAACCTGTCCAGGGTATATCACACCTCTCACCCTATGACAGCTGGGATAGACTCCAGTCTCACCATGACCCTGAATTGGATAAATATAAGAAGATGGATGGACAAGCTAAGAAATCCTGATTTTAATAAACTGTTATTTATTTTAGACAAGCTGTTGTGTCCATCAGTGGGGCAGTGATCACAGTAACAGATACGGGCAAAAATGGCCATAAGGCATCAGTGAATAAGGTCAGATGTAGAATCAACATGTTTAGATGAAAGAGAGTGATTCACGATGAGCGATATTTCCAGGAGAAAATAACCGTGATCCAGGCTACATCATGCCTTAACTACAGCATGTATGCAAGTGGGCTTTATAATTACAAACAACAAGTGCCTTAAAGATGGCAAGCAAACAAAAAGATACAATTAACATGCCCTGCAATCCTGTACCAACACATGTACTACTATCCAAAATGCATTCCTCCTACACAAAATACAAACTCACTTGGTCATACATTCTGCTGGTCGCAGAAACAAACAAAAAACACACACACACACATATACACCCACACACTCAGGCAAACACAAAAACCAGCCATCAGGGAGCAAATTCCATTTCATTTCCCGCTTTAGTAAGGAGCAAGCAGGGGAATCGATACATGCCATCTCCAGCTGTGCTGAAGGGGGTTTGGCTGCCATGGAGACAGATGTAGCACCGCTACAAACTGCTGCTCTAATTCAATCCACCGGAGTTAACACACAAGCACACGGTGATGGAGGATGAGCTCTGCTGCTGCCCTGGTTGGAAAATCCGATTGCAAAATAGCCGTACGAGCGAGCCGCATAACACGGCACAATTTAGCAGATGCGCGGTGGAGATGAGTGGAGGATTCTTGAGATAATGAGTGAACAATCACACACACAAACACACAAATGGTGTACCTGTGCACAGTACTGGGACTTGGCCACGGCCGCCAGGAGCTTGAGTATGGGCTGGGATTGGGACACCAGAGGGGAGACGGCATGGATGACAGCTGTGAACTTCGGGTACGGTCTAATACCTGAAACGCAACAGACAGAAAACACTCAATGTATTTCTGAACAAAAACAGCAAAAAGAACAGACTGTCAACCCATCAATGCAATTTCAGGCTTTTGAAAAGAGCAAAGCCGAGTGAGAACCAGAGCTCTGCATTTCCAAACACCTCATATCTATATTCAGTGAAAGCTGTTCCTTAAAACCAGTATGTCAGCATTTCAGTGGCACAGATTACATAATTGTCAGCGATGGAAGTTTTTCAAACCCCTCTTAAAATATTCAACATTGTTAATGTGTTTTGAAAATGCCAGATCTTTTGATCACTGAATATTTCATTTTAAAAACTCCTCAGCTGTATCAGCAACCCAATAAACACACGACTGCTAACTGCTGATGTGACTTTAAATTCAGTCTGACTTGATAGAGTAATTGAGGCTGAAAATGAGGAGGAAATAAGATATTGAGCAAGACGGATCATAGAGGACGTCCAAGTTTTCCTAATTTAAATCTAATCTAATCCAAGGCAGCAAAGCATGGCGGGGACGAGACAGCATTAGATGAGTCTCCTTTCCGCCACTGAGCAACTTTTATGAAGAGGAATATAGTTCAAACTTGGTAAACTATCCTTTAGATTTGTAATAAAAAGTAGAGAGACTGCCGACTTTTTTAACACCTAGGGATGTAAAACTGTAACAAGCTCATAAACAGACTTTCATGAAACATTGAAGAAAACAAGGAGCAGGATTATTATCACGCAGCATATTCTGTATTTTGAATGTGCATGCTGTTTTCTGCCTCTTAGCACATGTTGCTCAGTGGCTTTTATCTCATCCGGCATCAGCACATTACACATTTCTTTGGCTAAAACTTTAAAGCAGTACGCCAGGCAGATTAAAGACTGATTCAGCAATTTGAGGCAGTTTCCTACTTACAATGACCCTCCTCGTCTAAGAAATACTGCATGGACTGTATACTAGATAGAGTCGAGACTTTAAACTAATTACCAATTATGGATTGTTTTAATACAACAGCATGAGGCCTGTAATTCATAATTTCTTTGGCTTTTATTTGCAAAAAAACAAATATACATATACTTGAATGTTATAGAAAAAGAAATGCAAGGCGACTGCTCCTGCAAACTCTTGTTTGTGTTTTTCTCCTACATAAATCGCATGTGGGACTCAGAGACCAGTTGGAGACCACCTGGCAACCATCAGTATTCTCTGGTCAGCTGCGAGTGGTTGCTGATGGTTGTTGTGGCAGTCGCTGCGAAACCAAGTGCTACTCCCAAGTCAAGCAGGCCTAAAGATTGGTCTGTGAACCCCAACTATGGACACTTGGCAAAAAAAATGTGTATTCCCTGACTGGTTGGCAAGTGGTTGCTGGCTGTTGCTAGGTGAAAAACCTTTGGTCACTATAAGTTGCCGTGGTAGCTCGTTGTTTGTAAAACCTCACCAACTTCTCGTGTTTGTGAAACTGAACAAACCGTAAATGGAGATCGCTCCCCTTCAAATTAAAAGTTGCTACTGAAATGTGTTTGTTGCAGCTGTAATATGCAATGTTCTCAGTTTCCAGTGTGTGCCGCACATTGATTAGTTAGCAAATGTTTGAAGTCGTCTTTCATGCAGGCAATGGGGGCAATCTGCAAGCGACCAAAGAAATCAGGAAGTTATTGATTCAGTTTGCTCTCGGCAGACACACACCAGCTGGTCAGAGATGACACATTTTCACTAGTGACTGGAGGTTGCCAGGCAGTCACCACCCGGTCTCTTGCCTGTATGACTGAGACCATAAGTTTCACTCCAAACTGTGGTCATCTTTGTCCCACTTTAAGTGTTGAGAACCACTAAAATAAAACATTTGAAGACATAAAAAGCAAAACTGGCCAAAATTTCACAACAAAACAGCAAAAGCCCAAATAAAAAAAAAAACAACAACTAATGTTTTGTTGCATAATTTTATCATTACTCTAACAATCATCTTGTGACACTAAGGTTTATCCTGTTACCCAGAGTGGAAAGTCAAGCCCCATCAGTCCCACTTTGGTTTGGCTTCTGAGTCTTGGCCCTGACCTCAACCCCATCCAAAACATGAGGGTTGACAGCCAGACCAACATCTGTGGCTGACATTAATAATACTGATGAGAGGAAATCCTTGCAGCCACTTTCCAAAGCTTTCCCAGAAGAGAGAAGCCCATTTTAATTTTACTGCTGATATTTTTATGAATGAGATGCTCAAACATTATTGATGTGTTTCGGTGCGTCTCAATACAGAAGTTTTACCGGACCCAAAGTGAGAGACAAAGCAGCGAGCTGGAGAGATAAAAACTATTGACTGTGACTATTTTTTTCTCGACTGAGGTTTCGCGCAATCGCGTCAATTCTAACAAAGTATCTGAGGTAATGTTTTATATTCACTTTGTTATTTTTACTGTTACAGTTACACTTCTTGCATTCTGGGTGAACTCTGCTGCCCCTCCCTCCCCTGTTTGAGTACACTTGTATACAAATCAACATTAGACTGACGCACAGTGTCATCCGTGTCAAGGAACATCCTGTTAGGATTTTGGAGTTTCGGTTGGCTGAAAATCCCTCTCTCCTAGGCAAATACATATGCAAACGGACACAACGGCGATACTATGACGAACTCAGCCTTAATAAAATTATAATAGGTGAGCTAATGAAAAATAAATAAATATAATAAATATGCTTTTCTTTCTGCTGTGTCAATTCAGTAAAGCAGTAACATGGTGAGTAAAAAGTACATGTAAATCGTTTTGGTGCTGTGGGCAGGACTCCTGCTGGAAAAAGAAATCTCCATAAAGCCTGTCAGCAGATGGAGGCTGGAAGTGCTCTAAACTATCCCAGTAGATGGCTGCATTGACTTTGGACCTGATAAAACACAGAGGACCAGGTAAGATCATCTGACATTGTCTCTCTGTCTTAACACAAATTAATCGATACCCAACACCAGCATCAGCATCCACCCAGTCCTTGTGGAGAGCTCCCAAATTCTTAAGTGAACTTTTCCCCATGATTGTTGTTACATGTACTCAGAGATCAACAGTATTTAGTTTCTTTAACAGTAGTTAAACCCAAAATTAAACATTCTAATAATATTAGATACTGGATTTCTTTAAAGAAAGTCATTGGAATAAACACGAAAAACACCCACTTTACATGTGCTGAATATGAACACAGAGCATATGAAAGTTTACTTTTTTTAATTACATTTTTTTAGTTAAATTATGAAAAAGGAAACTTTTTTTAATGATATTTTAATTTTTAGAGATGGATGAGTATTTTTGCTCAGGGTATTATTATTACTATTCTTAAAGATGCATGTTATGATCATCCTAAAAAACCCAAACTTATTTCTGCTTCTTATTAAAAAGAATATTCTGCTAAAGCAATCAAAACAAACTCTTCTCCTGCTGTGTGAGTCTGAGTGTTAATATGCTGCATGAAAAAGAGTCTGTGTGTGTCTTGTTATTGGCTCTTGGACAACAAGAAGAAATATCTCTTAGAAGCAAACTCACATTCTTTGATTTCACTCATTTACCCGTCAGCGACAAGCCACCTTGTCTCCTAAAAACCCATCCGTGTTTAATTGCTTCCTCTTTGACAAACAAATAAACTTGCCAGTGTTGTAATCCATGCCTGTCACCGCGCCCATCCATTTTAATATCCGCTCCACCTCAGGTGCTACATCGACACATTTTTGCATTCGCACTGTTGCTTTCTGGGCGTCTATGACTTTGTGCACGTGGGGACGTTTGCAGCGGATGATGATGGAGTGGAGAAGCGAGGGATGGAGCAGCTCCCGGGTCGCGGATTGCGGTGGGGGGGGGGGAAATCAACGCTGCTGAACCGTAGCGGGCAGCGGCAGAAGCTGTAGCAATGCTGACTCAAAAACCAATGATGGACGCGGCGATGTGTCAGCAGCGCTAATACAAACATCCGTCAAAGGCCTGTTCGTCCACTCCACTTGCTGCTATTCACAGCCGTTCGAGGAGGGCAGTAGACCAAGGCTGTTTTTCTAGCGTTTGTGCAAAGTCCACAACCACAGCTGCACACAAATCTACTGTCTTTATTCAAAAAGTCTGTGACAATTTAATGGCTATGCAGGGTGGGAGAAGCGTAACAGCACTTTACAGTGAGTGTGTGTGTGTGTGTGTGAAGGCTACTGACCCAGTGTGTCGTAGTAGAAGGGGAAGTCTCCCAGGTATCCAGAGTACTGCGGCAGAGCGAACAGGCCCCCAGGGTGACTGTTCCACATCAGGCTACTCCTGGAGGCGTGCTCTAGTACACGGTCCTGAATGATCTGCACACAGGAACAAAACCACACACAGGTTAGATTACAACGTAGAAAAACAAAATAAAGCCTGTATAAATTAAGACAAGTCTCATATGAGAGATATGAGATGGATCTTTATTTCCACAATTAATTTTATTATGTGCTGCTGCGGGGACTTTGTAGAGCCCTGCCAATATTAGGCTTTTAAGGCCGATATCAATACCAGTACAAATATTTGGTGAATTAACAATCTGATATATATATATAATTATTTTTCTTTTCAGACACAACAAATAAAAAAATAGAAATAGCTACACATTTAAAATGTAATCTAAGTTCTTACTAAGATATTATGACAATGTGGCTTAAAAATAATCTGGTTTTATTATCACAAGTTGTTGTTTGTGGCATTTCAAACAAGGTTACCAAAATTAAAGTAAAAGTCAGCTAAACTAAAACTAGATGTGAAAGAAAAAAAAACAATTTTAATTAAATAAAACAAAAATGAAATTTAGATTCCTGAAATAATGAAAGCTAACTGAAAGGATTTTGTGACTCAAGTAACCAAAGTAAAGATGTAGAGGAAAAATGATACAAATATGTCTCTGCCAGTTTGGTAAAAAATTGTTATCACAGGTCGTCTTGATGACATTTTGATGTGTTTACTGAATTGTTAGATGTTTACATGACAATGAGTTAACTGCCCTCAAAAAGTACTGCAGTTCTATCTATCTATCTATCTATCTATCTATCTATCTATCTATCTATCTATCAAAAACAATTAAACCCAGAAACTAATACAAACTAAACTAAAACTAGAAAACCCAATCTGGAAACTAACAAAAACTAAACCTAATTAAAAGCTAGAAATTAAATGAAAATTAAAAACTAATTAGAAAATATATTTTTAAAAGCCTAACAACTTTGTCCCATATATGTGTTGCCAGTCAGCACTCAGGGTGTTTCTTCTGTATAGTCTTTACTTTTTTTTATTTTAATTTATCAGCTATTATAAAAGCTGATCCCAGTTTATTTGAAAATAGACGATAGATCATCTGGGTTCTAGCGCTTAGTTTAAAAGTTGTACGAAATTTAAAGGGTTAAAAATACCAAAAATACCTGCAAAGTAATGAACTTAAAATGGTGCGTTTATCTGTGAGGACTTTGAACGGCAGCTTTCACTCTGGACAGAGTTGGGAGAGTTAAGTCAAGGCATGTCCTCTTGCAAATGCACTTCAGACATGTTCTCACTGGAAATGCTCGGCCTTTGTGGAGCGCACAGGACTCGGGACACACGCCATCGCCTCGCTGGCTGCGAATCCACCGGGACGGTTAATTACCTTCGCTATTCTCACTTGAGTGCAGTTGGACATTACTCTGACTTTTTGCTAGGCCGCTCAAAGTTTCAGTGCATATGAATCCAGAGTCTGTTTTACAGGATTAAAACTGTACTGCTTTAATTACAGCAGTACACATGTATACCTCGGGCCACTCTGTCGTTTGTGCCGCTTCTTCATTAATTCAAACTCAGAAGAAACACACAAAAAAAGCAGCATGAACCCAACAAAGATTACCTTTAAATAACACTTCTTAGATCACAAAGGACTCATAACAATCAGAAATATTTGTGTAGATGAGCGAACATTCGTAAGCCTTTCAGATTATGCTGAATGAAGGATTTGATCAATGAGCCTTGTAATCACGTCTATAAAATATCTCACACTGAGAAATGAGTTTTCTCACAAAAAGTGCCAAGAAGAAGACAGTCGTAAATGTGAATGAGAATCAACACGGCTAATGCACCAACTTACAATAACCCCCCTTCCTTCCTTTCAGCTCTGAATAATACTCGAGTATTATTCAAAACTCAGTCGGTGTATTAGAGGTGAAAGCAAGAAAAAAAACTGGTATAAAAGTAAGTCTGCGGGCGTTAGATGAAAGCAAAAAGCTAGCTGAGCTTTGCAAATGTTTGCTTTGTATCACCTCAATAGCAGCCATTGATTGTGTCAAGAGTGAATCGCACTGGCACAAAGCGAGGCTGAAAGAAATCTATGTTATTGTGCAATATTTTCTCCGCTGACAACCCAAACTGTTTTTTTTCCCCTTCCCCTTCTTTTTTCTTTCCTCAAGCCAAAAAGCATCTGTGCCGGTCAGTCACACAGACAGTGGGGGGAGGGTGGGTATAAGAGCCAAACGGTGGACACGGACAAAGTCATCAGCTGCATCTAAGCACCAGTCAGTCAGGCCTGCCCCAATCCTTTCTGCGCCCAAATAGAGCAGTCAGTCAAACGGGTCGGACGTGAGAATGGGCACTATTTCCCCCCAGCTGCAGCTCGCACCGGGCCTCTGCTGAACAGGCAGACAGGAGAAAGAGATATTGCTGCTGTGCCCTTGAGCCATGCTAAATTGCTTCAGTAAAACAGACACGGGTTTGCGGCCGTGTTTTATGGCCGCTATTGAGCGGGAAGGTGCTGGCTGCTTGGCTTGGCAACTCAAAGGATGGATACATAGCATGGAAAGAAGTAGAGAGAGTCAGGTGGGGCGATGGCTGAGCTG
>NW_005187627.1:633406-679111 GCF_000239375.1 Pundamilia nyererei | reverse complement strand
ATGTGTGTATCCTTACAGATCTGCAGTAGAGTTGGGTGTGTGTGTGTGCAAGTGCAGGCCCAACAGGATGAATAAACCATGTCGCTCGTTATCTGGGGGCCTGCCACTGCAACGCCATTTACATATGTCACCCCCACTCCTCTTCACCCCTTCTCTCCCCACTCTGCTCTTTTAACAGGACAGTCAGTCAGGATTAAACGTTTAGCCACTGCCCCATTCAGCACACACACACACACACAAACATGCAGGCAAACTACGCGCACACCCTCACAGACGCACGCTGAGTCACAGGCCGTGTCACCTTGCACTTCAGCGTGGAGTGACAACATGTCAGCAAGGTTATGCCTGGGTGGTGCCGTGTGTATCTGGCCTGACACATCTTGACATATGGAGATGTGTTTCTGACTGCGTGTGTGTGTGTGTGTGTGTGTGTAATAGCTCACAGTGAGACATGGCTAGATAGAAAACAGACTAGAGATGTAGAGCTAGCTGAAATCAGACAACTCTAGACACTGAAGTCACGACAGATTACGTGCACTGTGTGTGTGTGTGTGTGTGTGTGTAAGATCTGGTAGGTTATAGTGTCAGTGAGATTGTAGCATTGAGAGGGGAATCTTGCTTCAGCAATGCAGTAAGAAAGGAAATTAAAAGCGTGATGGGGTGCTTGAATGAGGGAGCACGCAGGAAGGAGGAGACATTTGCAACCGCAGCATGAAACTAGCAGTAAGCCCCGGTGTTATCCCTGCATCCATAAACAATTTGTTTAAAATGAATAATAAGGGATGGAGGAGGATTGAGTGGATAAATTGTTTTTCCACTCACAGATTCCTTAAAATGGGCTATTGTTAACAAAGTCAATGTGCATGATAATATGGGGTTGGGAGGAGGCTCTGGCACTTTTGAGTAGTTTTCAGTTTTGTGCCTCCTGTGGTTGACGTTTGGTTTGGATTGCATGGATTTATTAACCCATCCTTTAAAACCTCTTAAATGACTAATACGTCTACCATAGCATGACTACCTATACTGCTTGTGTGCATGCTGCTAATCAAGCCTGCATGTAGCTATGTGCATTGCTTGTTAAGTTATTTTAAGAAAAGAAAGAGCAGGAGCAAAATCTAACCGAACAACAGCAGTTCTTAGAAAAGCGACTGCTCCCCGTAGACTCCCATGTTAAAATGCCCAAATTTACTACAGAAATAAGCCTATTCCCCAGTTTTTAACCACTATGATGGGTGAATTTTTATATCTCACCAATTCAAATTTTATTAAAGTCTGAAAGATATGAATAATTAAAGCTGTGGCTGCATATAAAAGACGGTTGTAGCCACTGTGATGCCACCCACTGATTTACCGAGGCCTGTTTTGAATCCACAAACTGAGCATTGTGGTCGACGTCATTACCTTGGCGTTTTAAAACCACACATGAAGAGACTGAGGGATCTGCTAGAGAAACCGAGGGGCAACGCTCTGACATCTTAATGTATGCTCCTTTTGCACTCGAATGGTGATCAGAATGTAGAAATCAAACCTCATATTTTATTTAATAAGACCAGAAATTAGCAAATTAGAAAACAATCTCATCAGGACCACAAGAGTAGCCCCCTGCTGGTCACTGGAAATAATGCAGGTGCACTGGCTTCATTTTAGCAGCTTCCAGAGCTGAAACTTGAAGCTACATCCTTGTTCTATGTCATCTCTGTTATCAGCACAGGCTAGTATACTTATGACATGTTAGGAGGACCTGTCAATGCCGTTTGTAATGTTGGTGCCTCAGGATATTTAACTATCTGATAAATAACATGGCTTCCTGTACGCTTGTATTAACTGACCGTCTGAGAAGTCTGCGCTGTGGTTTTACTGGTGAGTAAAACTCTAGTATGACATTTATATACTGTACAAGCACTAATTAACAGTTATCTGTGTGTGTGAAATCTTGTTTAAGGATGCACCTTGCCAACAAGAATAACTCAGTATTTCCACCGTCTCATATAAATATGCACACTTCTGCCTCCCAACTACAAAATATCGTGACGACCTACAGACCTAAGTTGTTTATTTCTAGCTTCCAACATAGTCCCATCATTTTATGACCTTTTGAACCAAGCAGTCTAGAGAATGATTTAGCTGTGTCTGGCCGAGACGCGGAAGTATGCAGGGTTTCTTTTGAATACTTCTCTGATGCTCTTATTTTTAAATTATTTACAGCTACAGTCTTACAGTCACTTTAAGTGACTTCAGATGAGCACACTGTTATTCCAAATCCCTCTGTCATCGCATCATGCTCCATCGTTTGCCAGCAGGCATACTGCCTTGCCTTTGAGCGGGGTCATTTGAAACAACCATAAACACTTTTGCTTTTAGACGTGTTTGGATGACATGTTGTATAAACTAGATTGTTTCAAACACCCTCTGGCCTTTTTGTCATATTCAGAGTTGAACACAGATGCAGACTACACTGATGTGAAACACGCTAAAAGGGATGTGTGAGAACTTTCCATGGACCTAAAAGGACCTCAGAAACTTCACCCACAGAATCTGTGACAAGATCTGAAAACTGCTGTTCACAAACGCTGTCCATCTAATCTGACTGAGCTGGAGCTGTTTTGCAAAGAAGAATGGGCAAAGATTCAGTCTGTAGATGTGCAAAGCTGGTAGAGACAGACCCTAAAAGACTGGCAGCTGTAATTGCACCAAAGGTGGTTCTACAAAGTATTGACTCAGGTGGCTGAATAATTACGCACACCCCACTTTTCAGTTATTTATTTGTAAAAAAATGTTTGGACTCATGTATGATTTTCGTTCCACTTCTCACGTGTACGCCACTTTGTGTTGGTCTTTCACGTGGAATTCCAATAAAACTGATTCATGTTTGTGGCTGTAATGTGACAAAATGTGGAAAAGTTCAAGGGGGCCGAATACTTTTTGCAAGCCACTGTAACTGTCTCTACTGGTGGCATTATAAATAGTACTACCCCGCCAATTGCTGCAACTACTATTGATATATCATAAAATAGCATTTAATAAAAACAAAAAGCGGCCTGTGAGAAATTCTACATGAACACGTTCCGCAATTTCCATTTTTTCTTTGCTCTCTGTCAAAAAACACAGAAAAATTCTGTTTTTACTTTTAGCCTCACACCAAACAGACCAAACAGAGAGCGCAGCGATTATGGAGTCTGCAGTGACACTGCAGCCCTCGGAGAGAAAGGCCGATAATGGACGAAGGAGAGTTTGTACAACTGTGCATGTGCGTCTTGACTCCTCACCTCCAGGGTGGTCAGAACAATCTTTTCCACAGAGGAGAAGTAGGCTTCCCAGAGGAGCTGAGTCTGCTGTCTGAGGGACAGGATCTTGTCCTGGTGGATGGAGCGCACCGTTGTGGGAATCTGCAAAGAACAAACGGCATTCGATCAGTATTGCACATCGCTGCTGACGAACGATTGATCTGGGCATGAAAATGTTTTGCTGTGGGTATGCACCTGCTTCTACTGTCTTGTCATAGACATATGCATGTAGATGTGAACTACATGTACATGTAGGTTCTTAGTCATCCAGGTCATGCTAACTTTTAGAGCTTGGGGAAAAAAAGTGCAGCTGGAATTATGTCTCCTTCATTCTAAAAACAAAACTGGAGTTCCAGATATGTAATCTTAACCCTTGTGGGGGTTTCCCCCTTTGCTGGGACCCACTACTGAGTACTACTGCTACTACGACGGATTATTCATGCAAGCTGTCGTGTGAGCCAAGGTGTAAGAAGGGGGCCTGGATCATTACCATCACCACGAGTGAAACCACTGTGAGACCTTGCCCCACCCTGTCATGTGACCTGCTGAGGTCACCTGAGGTAAGTTATGATACCTGTGACCCAGGTCTACCTTTTGTTCGTTTTCTTCTTTTGTGTACTTTTTCTTTGCCTTCACAGAGAGCAGTGAGCTGCTGAACTTTTAGTGATTAGGTCCAGGATTTAGATCTTTTCAAAAACTTCAAGACTTCAGAGCAAGTTTTTGTAAAAAATAGCAGCAACATCAGAAGATTTCTGTTTTCCGTCTGTCTCTTTTTAACCTGGCAGAATTTAGTCCCAATCAAGAAGGAAGTCCTATTTGTGTAACTCAGTTCAATTCAGTTTTATTCATAAAGCATCAAATCAAGAGTCTTTCCATTCTAAGATAGAGCCCCTACGATAACACAGAAAACCCCAATATTCAAACAAGCCCTTTTGAGTAAGCACTTGGTGACAGTGGGAAGGAAAAACTCCCTTTTAAACAGGAAGAAACCTCCAGCAGAACCAGGCTGAGGGAGGGGGTGATGATCTGCCGTGACTGGCTGGGAATGAGGGGAGGAAGACATCACAAACTCAAGGTAGGTTTAAAAAATGTCTTGTTTTAAACCGGCAGCATTTACAGGAGACAAATATGTGACGTTCCTGAAGGAAACAAAGCACATGAAAGAAGGAATAAAGTTAACGGCTTCTATCAGTCAAACAATATTACGAGAGAGAAGCTTTAAATGCTTCAGCTGGAATTTAATGGACAGTTTTACACTTTTGTTCCAATAGATGTGTAGTTTCTGTTGTGACCATTTGTCACAGTAAAGGGGAGATAATGGCCAATAAACGGTATTTATCCACTCTAGTAAAGAGTACATTCCTCTATCTGTTAGCATGTTTATTGGAGAGGTAGATCCACTGTACGAGCAATATTTTCTAGATATTTCTGTGGTTCCGATAAATACCTCTAATAAAGAGTACAGGCATCTCACATTTAGTGAAAAACACACATATTAAGTGGGTGTTGTGTGCACCTTGCCCCATTGTACCGCAGCAAAATACATAAATCTGGAGAACGATCCAGGACGTCTCAGACCTGTTTGTAGCTGCACAGAGAAAGCCGAGATGGAGCTCCTGCATTATAAAACTCAAAGTCAAACAATATTATTACACACTTCATTCAAATTAAGGTTTAATGGGCGTATAATTACTTTTCCCCCTATGAAGTTCAAGCCGTTCCAACGAAATCCATTTGGTGGTTTTATTTATTTGCCCTCTCACAAAACAATGTGGGGCTTTGTAGGGACATTTTGTAAGCAGTCTGGGACTTGGTATGCCGCTTGAATTTTGTTTAGTTAACAGCCATGTCGCTAGAAAACCAAACATGGTGAAGATGGTGAAGACCGAGCGTGTGCCGAGGGTATCGAGAGTCAGAGAGAGTCTGATTTCAGTTGTGGGAATGCTGCGGTTTCTCTTCGCCGTGTCACTTTCAGGTGATATACAGAGCATGTGATTGTTGTGCGAGCGCGTCTACGGGCCGTTACCTGCAGCAGGAGCCTCTCGTCGCCGATGACTGCGGCCGTGTTCCAGTCGATGATCTCGGAGAAAGGCAGCTCCCAGCCGTTACTCAGCATCACTGGTACACATGCAGCCTGAGACACACACATACAGAGAGTGAGGCCTGCTACCTGCCTAATCTCGGTTGATTTACTGGATATTGATCCTCGTCATTACAGCGACAATACGCAGCTCTGTTTATATAAAGCTGTGATAACTGGACTTCATAATAATCGATCACTCTCTTATTATCTGTGTTTGAGTTTCTTTGAATTGAAAGAGTTTACTTTTAGTGTTTTTCCCGTTATTTGACAACGTGACCGGTAGAAGAATAGAAAAGGAAACGTGGAGAGAGAAAGAATAAAAGTTCAGGTGGAGGTTAAGAGCCTTGTAGATTCCTAACTATTCCTAACTACCCTCTTAGGTTTGGACATACAGTGGATAAAAAACACCAATGGAAGGAAAGAAACCACGATCCAAGCAGACATACTTTTTTTTGCTCAGTCAACTGTACCAGCTTAAGACTAGATCCTGAACTTTCATGGAGTTTATTCACTCCTATTTATTTTTCCTAGATATGAGAAATGCGAATCCTGACAAATAAGCCACAGTTTCCTCTAAATAATAAACTTTTGATGGAAATTTCAAATATTTAGCAAACATCTTTTCAATTATAAATTTGCAGATATGACTCATGATGGATTCCTCTGGGGAAAACCACAGGCCTGTGGATGTGGTTGTTATTTAAACATCTCTGTGCACCTTGAAAGGTGGCGACTACTTAGTTTCAGCAAATATTGCACGTACAGCTGCTTTTGGACTACTTTTTACTGGATTATCTGACATGTTAAATCTAGCTAATCTATCTATTTGACTTGAGCCTCTAAATGACGCCATGTGCACACCAGCTATTCTTTAATAAGTTTCAAACGGGTCCCTCCACCCTCTCACTACACCACTGCCCTCATTCAGCTTGTGAAGGGTCTGTGACATTAAGTGCTATTCCAACCAAACGCCCTTAAGAAGAAATGGCTTACAGAAGCATTTCATTGGGCGAGTCGGTGCTCATGTAGGTTTACTAACAACAGGTGCAGCACCTGTTCTGTGACCTATTAATATACTGATTAATATTGATTAGAGCAGCTTAAATCCTACAGGACACGACCGGCCTTTTTTCCTTTTTTCCTTCCTGCATTCACTCTGACAGAACAATGTGACACATTTGGACTTAAACCCATGTTGACTGGCTCATAGTTGCAAAAGTGGTTAATATGAACCTGTTGGGATCTTAGGAGCGTATGACGTAACATTTCTAGATTTGCATGCTAATAGACAGGCTATATGCAAAGACAGCAAGACAACTATTGGGGGGCGATCGTGGCTCAAGAGTTGGGAGTTCGTCTCGGAATCGAAAAGTTGCCGGTTCGAGCCCCAGCTCCGACAGCCTCGGTCGTTGTGTCCTTGGGCAAGACACTTCACCCCACTGCCTACTGGTGGTGGTCAGAGGGTCCGGTGGCGCCAGTGTCCGGCAGCCTCGCCTCTGTCAGTGCGCCCCAGGGCAGCTGTGGCTCCAATGTAGCTTGCCATCACCAGTGTGTGAATGTGTGTGTGAATGGGTGGATGACTGGATGTGGTGTAAAGCGCTTTGGGGTCCTTAGGGACTAAGTAAAGCGCTATACAAATACAGGCCATTTACCAATTATATCTCATTATGAACTGAAAGCACAGGAGTCCAGACTCAACTTCAGATGTGTGGAAAAATTTTTAAAAAGCCAGATTCATAAAAACATTTTCTCACACTGCTGCGACAAGAACTACAAGAGGTGAAACGTTCACAAAAAGAATTCCTTAATTACTCGCCCTGTTTCAGTTTATTTGATTTCTGAAAATGTCTGAATCATTCACAAGTCTGGAAAATCAAAGAAAGGAACCAGGCCGCTCTGGCTGTTTTATTCACTTCATGTCTTCACATCAACGTTTAAAAATGATGACATTAGGAGCGGGTGTGTTAATTACTCAAAAGGAGGTGAGCTCGAGGAACGATGAAGGGAATTCTTAAAAGATGAAAAGGCAGACGAACGCGGATAAACAGATATGAATGATATGAGAGGTGGGGAGTTAGTAAAGCCGCAGATGACCTTTGGCAAAGGAATGGCAGAAGGATGGAGGGGTGAGAGGAGAGGTACAGGGGAACAGCTGGTGTGTGCGTGTGTGTCTGTGTGTTTCTGTGGTTTGATGTTAATGACGGCCCTGTCGCTCCCAGGTCATAAAGGTGTCAGCTAAACCAGAACTGGCCCTCAGGCTCTGCTGCTGCCTCTCTCACACACACACACACGCACACACACACACGCACAAGCGCTGACCTCTATGAAGAATTGCTTTTTCATGCAAAGACCAAAGCTGGCAAATACTCTCTCTTTGTCGTCACGGTTTGAATTCGATGGTTGGAGTGAGTGTGACAAATGGAGAAAGGAGAGGAGAGGGCAAATTTGCCTCCTGAGTGAAGTGTTCTCTGCGCGTGTGCGTGCATGTGTGTGTGTCAGCTGATAGTGAGATAAGCACACTTATGTGAGTGCACTCTGTGGACAGCGGCGTACGGTAAGGAGAGGTAAAGGACAGTGCAGTAGTAATGCAGAGCGCTGTGCAGTTACAGAAATGGATGAACAGAGAGGAGGAAAAAAGAAAACGATTGGTGCATGTAAATAAAAGGAGGCAGGAAGAGGCAAAGTGGAGGTGAATGCAGAGCCAGTGTTAGAAAATTACTATGATGACTTATGTTTATTATTTGCAGCAGTTTCACCCGTAATCCAGCTTAATATACTCTTAACCTGGGCAGCAAAAAGCTAGCAAACGGTCTCTGCATGTCTATGCAAATGCATTAAAAAAACAAACCATCTTTATTTATTTTTTTCATGAAGTCAGGCAACAATTTAACAGTGTATCTGCAAAATGAATATCAGTGTTTAGAGGCAGGAAGCAGCAGCTAATCCTCTCAGCGAAGGTCTCGTTTGTTTATATTAATTACACTATTAGTCTGAAAATTAAGGTGGTAATGATCTAGTGATCCTTTAATGCTAGAGGTAGCACCATTAAAACAAATGCTAAGTGGAAGGTTGAGTGTAGGTAGTGATTATTTTTCTTCACAGTGATATTTGCTGGTTAGCTTGAATTTAGAGCAGTGAGCAATGCTCTCTCGCAGTGCTGTGGATGTGTGTGTTGCTTGTTTACCTGCAGCGCCTCGAGGAAGCGGAAGGAGCCCAGCCGTCTGCCGCGGGGCACCAAACAGAAAGTGGAATTGTGGAGCATCTCCTTGTAGTCGTACCTGCAGGGACACACACACACAGACGTGTTGTGAGTTCACTGATGTGAAAATGACACTAAAGGAACGGGCTTAGAAAAACATGTGAGTAATCATCAGCCACACAGGCCTGGAGACAAGTCATCCTCCAATGGACAACCACGGGAGGCTAACGGAAAATGTGTATTCCCAACCAGTTGTCACCATCAGTCTCAAAGAGAGAGCTGCGCCTAAAGATCTCCCTGTAGCCACAGTTTCACTAGCTCTCTGTAAGGGTTCTGAATGGTTAGAAACAGAACACGTTGCCTTGCCAGTGCAACCAAAAAGCTGCAGAAGGTGCAACTGTTACTCGTCCGTTTCCAGGTTCACCGCCACCACTTAGTGAGCTGTTGGGGAGCGTCATCAGACAAGTCTCCGTCTTGCATGCACATTACTGTCGACTGCATCTGTTACTGACCGAAGAAGACGCAATTGCAATTGGAAAAGGTTGCACCTAGCAACTGCCAGCAACCACTCACCATCTGGTTTGGGACTGCCCATCTTTCTCTAGCAACCTGTGGTAGTCAGAGTGGTGTCTCTAGTCACGTGTCACCGGGTTACAGATTAGACGATTGCATGCTGTATGAGCTAGTTCTCATCAGTCAGTTAGACAATTGTTTGATTGTTTGATGAAGGGATGAAATCTTTGCCACAACATGTATTAGGGTGGAAATTGTGATGTGACTCTGGATACGATGCTATCTGGAATCATCGCCCATGATAATGCTGTTATCATGACACAGTGATTATCATATTGCAATTATTTAGTATCTATGAGAGTATGAAATCTGTGTAACTAACAACATCAACAAAACTGTCCTAAAGAGCCAAAAAGCAGAATTTGATTCATATTACAATATTTTGAATGATTGCAAGAAGATGATGCATCACAATGTTGCTCTTTTGCAGCGCTACTGTTATGCATGTAGTTTTCCACACACTCCCACACATTTAATGACATAAAAACCAAACAGTTATATCAGGAGGGCTCAAACAACTTTTTTAACAAGGTAAAATACAATAATTATCTGAGGGATTTCAAGAGAAAGGGGAGTTCTCACATTTAAAGCGTTGCTTTTTGTGTATTGTAAAGTGGGTTTAACAAGTCAGCAGCTGGCTAATAATCCCTTGTTCCTGGAAAACAAGGTGTATGTGCGAAATCACAGCAAGAACAAAACCACGAGTTGATTTTATTATTATTTTATTATTTAAGGTCCCCAGAGTGTCTGATTTTGCTTTTGCCTTTTTCCACCGAGCCTCCTCTTTTCTGCTTTTTCCTTCCACCTATGTTGTCCTCCACTTCCTGTCATTTATTTCTCACAGCTTTTCTACATCTTTTTCCTTTTTCTTCTCTTTCCCCCAAATCTCAAGATTCACATCCACCTGTGCACACCTCCCCTCTTCTGTCTGCTACCTGTCCCGGTTCTTTTTATCTCTCGGAGCAGGAGGCCGAAGCTCCCACCCTCCCCATCTTCCTCTCTCTGCTTTCCCCCGCTCATCCCTCTATTTCTCTATTTCTCCAGTGAGGTGTATCTTATTGCTCTCCAAACAGGGTGATCAACCCAGCCAGGGGTAATGAGCTGAGAGTGACACCTGCTTCCACCACACAGCTGGCTCTGCGCGTGCATGTGTGCAACAGAAATAGACAAACTGTGCATCAGTCTATGCGTTCATGTTTGCATGCTTGGTGCTTTCTCGTATTTTGACAGGTTGTGTGTTCAGACCAGCGTTGGCTGTAATGACACTTTTTTCCTTAACACTGTAATAGGTTGTAATTCTATAATCACACTAAACTTACTCAAACTGCTACGCTGCTAAGTTTTTAAACTCTCTGCACAACAGGAGGACGAAGCGTCTTCAACTTTTGAGCAATGGAGATATGAACGTTAATCTTTATTGCAAAAAAGGATGAGAATGTAATGGTGAAGCACAAATGACTTTCCGGGCCAGAAACAGCAGCATCTAACACAACATTAACTCTTTCTGAGCATCTGCAAAGCCAGTAACGAAGAACTCTGGACCCAGAGTGATGTTGACCTCAGTCAAGGAGCCAAAGCTTGATTTTCAACGGGTAGGAGAAGCTGTGATGAGCAGTCAGGTTTGTAGAATTGTGGCCTCCATTTCTACCCATACCTGTCTCTCCAAAAGAAATATCTTGTTATTATTCTGGCCTCATTAGGACAGGGATTTCTTCCAGTGTGTGGGCACGTATTCTAAGGCCTAGATTAAACTCTGCTGCAGACACGGACACAGACAGCTGGAGCTTGAGCAGACATCACTGCTGTACTTCTTTAACAGTCCACGTGAAGTCCATCACCAGCAGTACAGGAAAGAATAATCCCAGTTTAGGACTTGCATCGTCAGCTGGTTATTATGCGATCATGCATTTCAGGCAATCTTGCCCAATAATGCGGAAGTAATGTTATATCTTTCAAGGAGTAATTTATTACTTTTTATAAAATAAAAATAAGAGGTAATTCATGACTTTTTTGCTATAATGTCCCCATAATTGACCCTGACACGGAAATGCTGATGTTAATGCGTTAGTTACACCAGGTTGGACCCCATTTTGACTTCACAGCTGCCTTTGTGGCAGAGTCAACAAGGTGTTGGTAACACCCGTCAGTGATTTTGGTCCATATTAACATGATAGCATCAGACAGTTGCTGCAGATTTGTCGAATACACTTCAATGATGAGAATCTCTTGTTCCACCAAATCCCAAAAGTGCTGTATTGGATTGAGATCTGGTGACTGTAGAAGCCATCTAACTGCAGTGAACTCATCGCTATGCTCAAGAAACCAGTTTGAGGTTATTTGAGCTTTGTGACATGTTACAATCTGCCTGGAAGCAGCCATCAGAAGACGGGTAAACTGAGGTCATAAAGACACGGGCACGGTCAACAATAATAGTCGGTTACTCTGTGCTGTTTAAAAGATGTTCAACAATACTAACAGGTGTTCCAAGAAGATATGCCCCATTACACAACCACCAGCAGCCTGATATGCTTTTGTGTTGTTTACGCCAAATTCTGAGCCTAAAACCCGAACATGTAGCCCATCTGCGGCAAGTTTTGACAGAGACGCTCTTCTGCGTTGGTTGTAACAAGATAAGATAAGACTTTATTGATGGGAAAGTTTTGCTTTACCTCAGCTCAGGTACAGATAGCAGAAGGAAAATACAAAAACTCAAATAAAATACAAACAAATATAAAATAAGTAAGATAATACACTATATACAACGGTAGCATACAAAGTATGTGATTATGGATATGGTTGTGGAAATATGCAAGACATAAACTATAAACTAGTTATTACATAACTATTCTACCACTACTATTCCTATGTAAGTAATAGATATCTATAAGTATAGACATGTACACGTACACACACACAGGTACACACTAAATATACATATGCATACACACGTCCATACACATAGAAGGTGCATTATGCATGAAGTGGTGACTGTGGATGTCCACAATGCCCAGTGACTTATGACATCGTGATTGAGGAGTTATAGAGTCTAACTGCTGTTGGGATGAATGATCTGTGAAAGCGCTCCTTCCTGCAGCGAGGGTGTTTCGCGACTGGTTCTTTGAGTTACTGTTGCCTTCCTACCAGCTAAAAGCAGTTTGGCTATTCTTCTCTGACCTCTAACATCAACAAGGCATTTTCTCCCAGACAATGTATAGTCAAAGGTAAATTACCAGCCAGTGGTGCATTAGAAAGGAAGCATCCTTCATAAATGATCTTCAGACATATTTTCATGACTCCACATGTGATGAAGACAATAATCAAAACAATGTAAACTAAATCTTCCTGCAACAATGACAGATCTGATAGCGTGTTTTAGCATTAAGAAGATAAGAAGGAGATAAACTGGCATAAAGCATAAACACGTTCATTTTAATTAGAAGTACCCCGTAATGCATTTGCATGATTATTTTTACATGTATCTTCTACTCTACTGATAACAGAGCGGCTGTGCTGTAGCACGTAAGGAAGTGTGAAGGTGATTGCTGATGCTGCCTTTGGTGCGTTTCTCTGACTATGGCCCACGCTGACAGGTCAAAGCTAGAAGCCAGTCAATTCTCTCCCTCTTTCTTGTTCACACACATACACACTGATGGGCGACTGCTGATGGTGCCTTGTCCCTTCTCCAGCCGAGCTCTAATAAAGTGCGGCGACATGACAGCCTGTGATAAAAATCCCACCCTCATTCACACCTACACGCGCAGCGTTCTGCACAGCACATAACACAGTTATCGCACACACAGACTCGCAGACGCGCGCGCCGCAAGAACAAGCGACAGCTGCACGCCCTCACATTGACGTTCCGTCACCTGTCGATGGAGACGAAGAAGCTATATTAGCCCATATTTTCACACCAGCTGTCTCTCTGGACAATCTGTGTGTGTGTGTCCCCGCGTGTGCGTATGTGTGTGCGTGCACGCAACAGCCCACAAAACAGACCAGCAGCTGATGGCACTGAATATCAATGTGGGATTTAACAGGCAACAGCCCTATAGCATGTTTTATCCAGCCATTGCACTTTTCTTTGTCACATGTTTAATGCGACACAAATGTTTGCCATTTATCCGACCCAGCCGGACATGGAAAGAACTTTTTTAGCACCAGGTTTTGGGATATCTTAAGACCACTATAAGAAAGTGTCGAGGAAATCACTGGCTTACTGGATGCAGATTTTAGGTAGGATGTGACAGCTGGCTCCCTCCCACATGATCCACCTGCTCTGCACCTTAATCGTACGACTGGGATTGTGCCTAAAACCGATAATTTTCTTTTCACGAGAGTTCTGGTGGTTTTAGAGGATGTGATGAGGTTTCATGACGAGACCTCTAGGAGGCGAGTCCCTGCTGGACAAACCCACTTTCCTCCTTCCTTTAAATGTCCTGTTTGTTTGCACAGCCTTCCTTTACCATCATCTCCTTCTATCCCACCCCCCTCTCGCTCTCTCTGTCTCTCTTTTATTTTCTTGCCGGCTCTCTCTCCTCTTTGTGTCCTTGAGTTAGCGGTGGGGGAAAAAAACCCACCTCCTAGCTGCATGCCTGCAGGCTGTGATCGTGTGTTTATGTTTTTCAGACACTTGCGCGAGCCGCCACATTTGCAGCCAACAATTCGGGGAGCGGGAAACAGAAAGTGTCCAGAAAACAAGACTTTTTGAGTGTGTGCGTTTTCCCAATGTACAACAAGTGTAAAGCAGTTAAGTAACATTTCTTCACCAACCCCAATGTCAAGAGCCTACACACACTCACCATGGCAACCTGTCATTAAGTGCCTTTATTTGTAGCAACGTAATTAAATGGAAAAGGTGCGTCTTTCAGACAGATGGGGGGTACAAGGTGAAAGTGGAGAGGGAAACTGAAATCTGCTTACCCCTCCATTCCACTAAGGTATAATCAGCTGGTACAACATCTTCTGCTTCTTATCTCGGTCATGGGGGCAGTCGCCTAAGCAGTAATGCCCTGACCTCCCTCTCCACCTTCCCAGCTCTTCCAGGACATATAATGTCTCCAGCATGTCCCGTCTCTGTCCCTGGGCCTTCTCCTGATAGGGCATGCCCTAAACAACTCACCTAGGCATGCAGGAGGCATCCAGGAGGCAGATGCAGTGGCCGAGTAGCCGCTCTACTCCGAACCCCTCACCCTGTCTCTAAGACGAAGCCTGAACACCCCACAGAGGAAGCTGATTCCAAGCTTGTATCAGCCATGTTATTCTTTCAGGTCACTACTCATAGTTCGTGGCCACAGGCTAAGGCATAATGACCAGTAAATCCATAGCTTCCCTTTCTTGTTACCACGACACCCTCATTAGCCATTTAATTTCACAAATAAAGCGGACACATGCCGGCTTCAGATTTCAAAATAGATGATCAATTCTTTGCCTAAACTATAACCCTGCACAGATTTATGCCTCCTTGTTGGTCTAATAAACCGATATGGTTTACTTACATGACGGGAAATAATTTAAGCATAAAAACTAACCAATAAATTTGGGAAACATAAGAAATTAGGAAGGCAGGATTTCCCACAGGCCTAAACTAAATTAAGGACAGACAGCTGTAGTCTTTTTTTTTTAAGTAACCCAAATAATCATGTAGCCAGTTGGATTTGTAAAATATGGCTAGATTAATAAAGAAATCTTACGTATGTAAATAAGGTGAAAGATGAATGAAGGAAGAACATCCAAACATGCATTTCATTTCCACGTGTCTTCCTAAGTGAGATTCAGTTTGTATTTTTTGCAACCTGGAAACAGTCAGAGAAATGAATGCGACTTGTCTGTGTGTGACCTGAGAGCCGGCTGCGAGAGCCTTGCAGAGAGGCAGTGACAGATATAGTTGAAAGTAGCTTGGCACCCAGAAATTCTGGAGTTTGTTTCAGAGTCACAACCCCAGCACTAATAGCAGCGCATCCACGCACCTATAATTAAAAATTCGTCTGCTTTTCTCCTCATCATTGTTGCCATCTGCTCACAAAAATCACTGGCTTCCACGGCGCAACGACTTATAAATGACTTCCGCTTGCTGTTTACTTCCATACAGTATTATGCTGCGGGTGATGCACTACCAACAGCCAGATTGTATTAGTAGCCTATGCAACGACCACAAATCTATAAGAGCACACAGTGGACTCATTCTTGGTTATTTTCCTGCCGTTGTGGCCGTGCAGGCACCCACCAGTCGATTATACTGTCCACTGCCTAAACATGGAGCTCCAGGGTGACGAAAACACAAAACCTCAGTGTCTTGCAAAGAGCAGAGAGAAAGAGATCCAATTTACTGCTTATTGAGACTGTTGTTACATTAGCCTCCCGGACCTCTCTCTTGTCTCCCTCTGCCACTCTCTGGATAATTTCTAATTGTCTTCCAAAGTGGGTTTCTGTGCGAGTCTTGCGAGAGTCTGTGGAAGAATAGGTGTCTGGAGGTCTGATGATGGCTGGAACACAATCCTGGAAAGTTTTTTCTCCTTCTTTTTTCTACTCTACTGTAGTTGGGTTTGAGAGTATGCGCTTGAGGTTTTGTTAAAGGGAAAATGATCTAATAAAGACCTCTGACTCATCTGATTAATAATTCATGATTAAAAAAAGCTCTGGTGTCTTGCAACTTGGCCCCTTTTGGCGCATAAGAATAGAAGTGAACCTCCAAATATAGCAGTCATACATCAGGGGATATGAAAAGTTATTTAGATTTATGAATACCATCTCACAGATGTGCCCATTTGTCTGGTAAATAACTACCAAACAGACTAAGGACAGATTCCAGCAGTAATTAAACAGGAGCCTCGTACTCCCCGTAAAAGTGCGAGTGTCTAAGTTGAAGCATATTGTGGTGTGTGTTCCCACGAGAATACGACAGATGTGCAGGCTAAGTGAGCTTATGGAGAAAAGGGGACGTTGTTGGCTCTTGACTAACTGAGATAGAGCGTGTTTGGTGAGGGGGAGTGTGTGTATGTGTGTTGGCTGTGTTTATCTACATATGTCGTGTGTTTAGTTAAGGATTATAATGTGCGTACATGCATATAGTGAGAGATATGAGCTTGAGAGCACCTGTGTGTGTTATGTCCTCCCCCTCTTAATCGTTGCTTTTTATTTACCCTGTGGCAATACGGAAAAAGCATGTGTCAGCAACTGTATGTGCGCATCCTGATCTGTGCTTGTCCATTCTTTCCCATCTTCCCCTTCATCTGCTCTTTTAACGCCTACAGTACACTGTGCATCTAATTCATTAGCCTAATTAGAGCTCATTAGCCAGCTTATGCTACTTCCTATTAGCTTTCTAGCGTGGCATGACCCCAGAGTCCGCATGGCCAAACATACGAGCTTTCTGTGGACAACCAACCATGATGATGGTGAGGTCCGCCTTCAAGGGCAGCAGATTTAGTGCTGGCCACACGTGAGAGATGTACGCAAACATATATGGCAGCATAAAGAAAAACCCCCAAAAAACCACTGAGGCTGAAATGCCAGCAGTTCTGGTGCTGTAATATGGACTGACTGAAGGTTTTTTTGCTGAACTACTGTGGCACAAGATAAGAAGAGGAGAGTGCAAAGGGGTCGTTCTGATTTTAAATGGGTTTTCAGCACTTACTGGCCATCGTCTGTAACTTTACTGACCATCGATGATCAGTCAGTGAGTTTAAGAATCTAATTTTCCCAGCAACACATGGTAACAGTCTACCAACAAAGGATAAAAAACATCAAACGTGTTACTAGATCAGAATAACAAGGGATTCATACTTTTGTGTTAATCTGCTCTGTAGCTACGTCATAACCACAAACCCCTCTGAGCCCCTACATGATCTATGCCGTAACCTGAAGTGCAGCTCCCTGGAAATGCAACTACAGGTCATATCAAAGAAGCGATAGGCCCTTTCAGTACTGTCCATTTTGAATTTACAAATAAAAGCCTAGAAACAGAGCCCAGAAAACATGTAGAAGTCTCAGTGTTTCCTGTCAGTCCAGTGACCCCAGCTTTAACGAAACTCATTTCTAACGTCCCCGGTACAAATCACTGACACGAAAGGAGCACGATGGGCCAAAAATCAAAGATATTTAACAACAAGAGTTTAACCCCATTAACCTAGAAATTAACCAGATAAACACATCCAGTTTGTAATACAGCAAATATTGTTATTAGGGAGATGAGGACTGCATCACAAGAGGACATCTGTTAGCCCACATGTGGGAGCTAACAAAACAAAGAAGTCCCCGATCTCAGGGTGCATTCTGATAAATGACACCAAAGTCCATCTTGAGCAGATTTCACCTGAATATGTAGAAGATCTGAGCAGGGTCACGATGTGACAGGCCTTCCTGCCCCGTCAAGAGCTATTTCTTGAGGGGGAACTGCTGACCGACAGATCCAAGGTAATATTTCTGTTGCTCCTTTTGTCTCTATCTCTCCGTCCCTCTTAAACTGTGTGAATACAGAGCGCCTACAGTCACACAAACAACCTCCGAAACACTTCTGGACACGTCTCTTCATAGCTACCGAATGCTATGTTGCATGCATAAATAAAATGTGTGTGCAGGCTTCACATAGACCATCTCGCTGTGTGTGAGCATGTCTCCAGGCAGCCAAATTTTGAACTCAACTCATAACAAGGCATCAGGAGTTTCTAAGATGTTATGCTAGTTTGCACAGCTGTACTGGATCCATGTCACTATTCAAATGAGATGTAGGAAGTGAGTATAGCTGTAGGTGCTGGGTGTCAAATTAGTCTAAATACATTTAAAAAACAAACAAAAAAACATCCGCACATAAAGACGGGGCTCATATACATGCAGACTCACACTTGGTATGCACTCCTGAATCAGTTCGAGTCAGCAGTCTGTTCTTTCCCTTCAGCTACGGTCCCCTTCAAACCCCCCTCCACCCCCACCGCACGTGTAAGCCTGAATATTTTACAAATACCCCGATAACAAGAAGTCTTCCTGCCACGACACTAATTCAGTATGACGGCTTTATCCTTGCAATCTTTTCAATTTGTCCTCTCAGATTTTTTCCACTGCCAACAGATGGAGGCAATTTTTCAGTTACATTTAGTGTCTGCACAGTAGTCAAAGTCCCAAACTGCATACACACACTCAACTCTCCGGGGGATGGAAGTGAGGTGGATTTCAAACTAGCCTGCTCCTCACACGTACGCAGGGCTGCTCTGGGGTGAGGGGTGCAAGATGACCGCAACAATTGCACTTCACACTTGCACGCAGACGTGCTTCACGTCAGCGGCCGGCGCTTCGCTGTGTGATCTCGTGGATGAGGGAGGGGCTCGGACTCCGTGGATGTTCACCGGAGACCAGCTGTGCCTCGCTCCGCTCTTCCAGATGGCCCTCGGGATGCCTCGCTGTGCCGCGGTGGCTTGTGTGTACATGTGCGCAGATCTATGTGCGTGAGACGCTATTGGATTTAGACATGTCAGCGCGTGCTTTGCGGCGGGCCTCTTTTTAAAAACACTGACACGTTTTGTCATCAGAGCCGCCAAAGTGAGGAGCGCGGAGGAGTCTGGAGCTACCCCTCACCGAGATGTCCTTTCATCTGACGTACACAGACTCGGGGAGAGAGAGGGAGACAAATATTTCAATTCCTTCAGTCCACATTATGGTCGCTGCAGGCTCTTTCCTGGCAAATCATTATCCAAAATCCTGAAGAGCCTAAAGACTACACACACACAAAAACCCACAGTGAGTTACTCGCACACACATTCAGTCACTCTTCCCTCCACGTTAATATGCATGTACTACACAGACACTAACCCCCTTATTTTCAAAGCGCCATCGACCATTATCATGGTCCCATCTGCCAGCAAAGGCTGGTCCGACTCTCCTCCAATAGGTGAGCAGAAATTTAATCACACCTAATTTCTTGTCTACAAATACATCCTAATGCAATCCCTCTGAAGACTTCTCTAAATCAGAATTTAAACCCAGTCTCGGAGCCACCTGGGTCCCCTCAGCACAACACCGCCAATCATAGAATGCTAAGACCCCACCAGAGCATCACCATGAGTAAATGGACGGCTCTGCACGTGGACTCACACGGAGAGATGTGCTGTCGTCGGTCACGTCTGCCCCTCTTTGAAATGTCAGCTTTGGAAAAATTTAGAGAAGTAACGGTGACATCAACAACTGTTTATGTTGGAATTTAACTGACCAAGCTACAAAGTTGCAGCTATTCGGGGACGACAATAACCTTTTTAATGTTGGTAACATGTTCAAATTGGGATTTTTAGCAGGCTAAAAACCATCGATCCCTCCATTCTTCTCCACTTATGTTGGGACTGAAGTCTATCTCAGCTATTGTTAGGCCTAAGAGCTGGGATACACCCTGGACAGGTCGCCAGCTTAAGAAATTAATCCTGTCAACATTCAGTGTGGGGCTAAGGTTTATCTAGCATTACCAGCCTATTGTTAGCCGCGACAATGAAGTCATGCTATCTGCTTGCGCTCACGCTTGTTTCATTTCAGCTCAGCAGTACGAGTCCTTCCTCCTGCTTTGACTGCTCCCCATTTCACTGCTCTCTTCCCACCATGTACCACTGTGAAGCAGGCATTCACAGGGTGGAGTGAAGTGAAGCAGATGGGTGAAGCTAAGACAATGCTTCTGGAGTCTCAGTTCGTCCCAACGACGATATGTTATCTGACTGTAAAGGTAACAAAAGGTTTTTATCTCCTCTCCTCTCTCACGCCCTCCTTATTTACTTTGGCAGACTGGCACCATTTTTGCGTTCCATTTGCACCGGAGGCCAGATTTCGGAGCTGGGATGGACGTCACTGCCTTCACTAGGATTCGTTTTGCTCCTTAGCAAGGTGGAGTCATTCACGCATCGCTAGCAATACAACGCAGACAACCACTCTGCACGTGGCTTATTTAGTGAGACACAAATACACAAACGTGGCAGCTCATTTTACAAGTTTTACAGTTTTACTAATATTTAGGTGCACTGCTATCATTTGGATTCTTAACTCAGGGGTTGGGGGGACGTGTGACCTTCTGAGCTGTTAGTGTGACTTACTGCTTAGTGTGGGGGGCGTTCCAGTTAAAAATTCTGACTGGGAACTTCAAATGGAACCCCTATATGCAGTAGGAGAACTGGGGTTCGCAAACGCAAGGGAAGAGTGGAGTGGTGTGAGCTTGCAAGTGGCGAATGGATATTTTTCATTGAAAGAACTTCTAAATATGTAATTTTGACGAAAGGAGGTGAGTATTCTATGATTTCATCAATACATGGAGAAGTGCTTTAAACCAGCGGTCCCCAACCCCCGGGCCTCGGACCGGTACCGGTCCGTGAGTCGTTTGGTACCGGGCCGCGAGAGTTGAGGCTCAGGTGTGAAATGTATGGTTTTCAGGGTTTTTATTGGTTTTCACTGTCATTTTGTTATCGTTTTTATCGTTAACTCGGTTTTCCTGGGTCTTTTCACGTGTGTTATGAATAAATCTCCTTTTTCTGGTACCGGTACTAGTTTTATTTTGTTGTATTTATCCGCGACACCTTAAAGGCCGGTCCGTGAAAATATTGTCGGGCATAAACCGGTCCGTGGCGCCAAAAGGGTTGGGGACCGCTGCTTTAAACATTATATTATGTTACTATCTCAGCCCCGCCCGTCAAGTTATCATATAGCCCGATGGGCGGGGCCGAGATAGATTTTGGTTGCCCGACCGGAGATATCGCTAGCTGCTGGACGTCAGGCTAGCGATTTTGCGATCCCTGTTGTTAGTTCACTGTGAATTTCCCACATAAGGAAACAAAAAGTAAAGAGTAAAAAATATATGCTTTTTCGTTCTTGCATACGAGCCAATATTATTAATTAAAAACAGATATTTTTTTTCCCTCAACACACACACACACACACACAAAATCATTTGATAGTGAGTTTGACATCAGCATCAAACACAGAGTATGTCATCCCTGCATGACACTGGAGAGCAGCATGACGCCTGAGACAGTCGGAGCTCAGAGGGTGTGCACGTGTGTGCGTGAGAAAGTGAGAAAGGAGGTACAGCTGTCAATCACAGCGCAGAGGCAAGCAGAGCGATACGCTACCCAGTGGGTTCATCAGTGCCATGTGTCAGTCACACCCTGAGATCACATTGATTGTCTGTCGGCACCCATCTGAGTGTGTGTATGCGTGTGTGTGTGTGTGTGTGTGTGTGTGTGTGTGTGTGTGCACCGCATGTGTTTGAGTGAAGGGGCCATATTTGGCCTTGAGAGAATTACAGAGGGCAGTGGAATACAAAGGGTGAGAAAAATAATAAGAGAAAGAGGACGAAATATCCACAATGATGCAATTATGATTCAATTTAGATTCCCGCATCAATTATGCAAACATATTCAAGAGACATGTCAAATATTGATAGGCTCTTCAACTTTTCAAGCCGTATTCATTAGGGAGCCAAAACTTAACCCATACTCTCTCATTAATCATGGATAGATGTCAGCTGGAGGTCTACATTCATATTCAGCCAACGCCCCCAAGGCTCCACCAGCAAAGGCATGTCTACATATGTCTGTGTGTATCTGTGAGAGCTCATCTTAGTCTGCTTATCGGTCTATGCATTGCTATGTAGCTTTGTGTGTTAGTGCTGAACTGTGACCCATCAACTTTGAGTCTGTGCATGACAATTGACACATGCTGCTGTGGTGTTCCTGGCAGGAAATCTGCTGGGAAATAGTGAATGGATGCCATAAACTGGGCCCGAGCCCGAAAAATTAGACCTGGGGGCATTGGTGAGGTTTGGATTTTCTTCAGTAAAAGATGGCAATACAATACCTGATGCAGTCTGTCTGTACTGAGCATTTATGAATGCATGCTTTTGTAGAAATCCTTTTTCATGGCCAACAAAAGTGCCACTAAGCGCAGTCTAAAATTAGAAGATTATGATGAAAATAATGGGAATATGATAAAGCCTTGAGTGCAGCTTTCAATACATAACAGCTTCCTATATCTTAGCCAATCTCAGACTGAAATGTCTTGAGAGCTACTTAATGGATCCTCATGACATTTTCAACTGACTGTCACAGCCATCTGTTTTCCATCTAGTTCCATCATCAGATCAATATTTTACCTTATTAGTTTCAGCAGCTTATGTCCAAATCCTACAAAACTGCACTGTGATTAGTGGTTAATGTTGCAGCACTGCCTCTACCACCAAACTCACCAGCACCATTGGTACAATTCAGGTTTTAAGAGTGCACCATCTCCAAGTGCTTAAAGTTGCATAGACTCTATCATTGCACATGCCCAGCTGAGGATGTACATCCTGCACCAGCTCAGGAAGTTCAGCATGCCTCAGGCAATGCTGATTCAGTTCTACTCTGCAATAATCCAGTCCGTTCTCTCTTCATCCATCACTGTCTGAATTGGATCGGCCACCGAACACAGAGAGACTATAACGGACAGTCGGGGCTGCAGAGAAAACTGGTGCCAGCTTCCAATCCTTTCAGGACCTTCACTCATCCAGATTCAGGAAATGAACAGGAAACATCACTGCAGACCCATCGCGCCCTGAACACAACCTGTCCCAAAGACTTCCCTCCGAGAAGAACACGCTCACTGTGCCAAAAGAACAAAACATGAGAACAGTTTGTTCCTGATACAGGCAGATAGTTATCAGTGGCAACCGCTGGAGCATGGATGCTGGCAGGGATGAAGTTAATGTGATCGACTAAAAAAAAAAAAAAAAAAAGTGTCTAGATTCGGCCCAATTTACAGCATAGCACAGATCCAAAGGTTGTGTCCAGGGTTCTCTGCCCTAAAATGAAGGAAATTAAGGCCAGTCTGCCTAAAAATCCAGGCTAGCGTAAAGATACAGCAGCTTAATAAGTTAAATTGAAACTGTGAAAACCTCTGCAAAGTCATGAAACCTCAAGTTTCCCAGCCATTGTTTTGATTGAGAGATGCCTTGGTGCAGAAATCACATAGTGTGCGTTTAAACAAGGAGGCATTCAATAAGTGAAAACAAGAAATGCCTTCAGAACAGCTTTTTTAAAACGTGCAGCAATTCTGCATGTTTTAAAAAATATGTTAAACATTAATTACAAACTTTGAACAAAGCATAAAAAACCCCATTCAAATGATGAAAAGAGTCCAGTCAAACAATGTTGCTGTATTAAAAATGACTGATAGTAATGAATGCCGATGCTTTATTACAACTGCATTGTATGCATTCCTTTATACCTCTGTCATGTCACCACTGAGAAGAGCCCCTGCAGCTACAACCGATGCATCTCAGTCGTGACATCTTGATGCACTAACCTGGTTTCATATGACTGCGCTTAGGCTCTCTAGCTGGGTGGGGTCAGGAAACCTGGGTCAAAGGTCACAGTAGTCCCCACCCTGAGGAACAAAAGCGAGGAGTAAGCCTTTCAGTGAGGATCTTGTTGGCTTAGACTGGGGGGGTTGTGGTGTCTGTCTGGGTCATTGTGTTCGTGTGTGTGTGTCTTGGGAAAGTGTGTGTGTGTATAGTCGAAATCTGTCAGTGTGCGTGGAGTGTGTGCATACATTTTTACCGTATGATCTGTAGCTTATGTCTTGTGGTCCAAGTGCAGAGTGCTGAGATTCACACTCGTGTCAGAAAACAAATGTCTGTGCATCTGTGTGTGTATGTGCACGTCTGTGTGTGTGGTAACTGTGATGAAGCCAAAGAGTGAACCTACTGCCCCTACTGCAGGCCTCCCCTGAAGCGTTGCACTTGGCTGGTTGGTGTGTGTATGTGTGTGTATGGAACAGCTGTTCTCCAGTACTACATGGGGAGGGTCAGGGGGGAGACACAGACGAACTACAGCTGTGGCCCTGGGGCTTGTGGGAACTGTGGCTTGAACAATGTGGGAAGAGAATCAGGGGCAAGAGGAAGGACGAGAGAGGAAGAGAAGAGATTCACTGGGAAAATAAGCGTTTACAAGCTGAGACAAGATGAGATGGCCAAATGAAGAGAGAACACATGGCAGCGAGAAGAGAAGACACCAGAGAAAAGAAGATGTCCCTCTGTGTCGGAGTGCTCTGAAGCAGGAAAAGCCACAGAGACCAGCAGGCGACGTGGACCGCGGCATAATTTGGCCACAAGGTCACTGCAGAGAGACATGGGATTAGAAACACGTAGACAGTGGGCTCTTATCCAACGAGCTGATCCAGAGCCATCAACCACAGTCACTTAGCATTCCCAGTAAAGCTCTTAACTGTAAGAAAATTAATCACGGCTATAAGGCTCATAAACAACTTGACTTTCCTGGTAGCCTGCTGGCCAAGATTGCAGAGTAACTCGAATAAAGACCCACTGTTGGAGATAATGCTTATTTCAGGACAGTACATAATGTGATAAGTCTGAGAAATCACTTTACAGTTTTGCACAGACAATCATGAGCTGCTGTTGAGAGCGGAGCTCCTACAACAGAGAGAAACTAGTGGCAGAGGGAAGGGGACTGACAGTGAAAACTAATAAGCCCTGTGCAACGGGAGAGAAATAGGCTCATCTCTCTGTGGCACCAAGAAAAACTATTGGAACTGTTGTACACCATTTCCAAGAACAAAAAAAAAAAAGCACCTCATCTATGCTGAAACCCAACAGTAAATCCCTTCTGCCCGACAGATTCAGCAAAAGAATAATATCTGAGGCAAGAATAATATTTGCAGCCTACATTATAGAAGAATGCCAGGGAGTAGAGCATGAGATGGAATTAGGCCAAAAGCCAATTTATGGCTTTTGTGGAACCCTCAAAAAAAGTAAAAAAGAGTGAGAGTGGTCCAAGGTGCTACTTAAAATCCTCTCATCCACTCACTCGCAAGCCTCAATTAAACACTGCCGATTGCCATCTGCGAGGCTACTGAACCTAAAATCATTAAAAGTCTAAAAAGATTAAAAGCAGTCGTGGGCGGAAAAAAATTGAATAAAGGAACGAGGGAAAAGACGAAAAAGATAAGAAAACGGAATGAAGCGAGTTCTCGGAGATGAGTGTCAGAGATGACCTTCATGGCAAGTGGTTTGACTGTGAGCTTTGATAGGAAGTAAACTGACTGAACTAGATGTAACGGATAACAAATTGCTTGCCAGACTGGAAAGTAGCAGTTTCCTGTGCTGTTTCTGTCTGCATCTTTTTCTATCATATCATGCATATGACATAAGAGACTGAGCTGTTTGAGATAGCAGCCATCAAGTGTTGTTTAAGAGGGTTAATTTCAGCCAGTGGTGTCACTGGGAGGAAGGTGCTCTGACGTGTCAGTGGTCTGATTTCCTGTAACTGATAAGCAATAGTCACGTATTTTCAATACACAAAAGCACTGTATATGCTGCTGACAGTAACTCACAAACAAAAACAGGATGTAGGTGCCACTTTTTTTCACCCAGAGAGGTTTTACCTTTACTCAGGTCTTTATACAAGAACAGTACAAAGACAGATGTGCATGAGGCGGCTGTTATCCTTGAGCTGTCTCATATCTGCAGGCAGTGTCACAGTCATGACATGTTTGTTGTCGAGGTGGCTCCGTGAACTTGGGATTTATCTGTCAGGATGTCAAGAAGTTCTAGAAAGCCAACTAATTCTGCTCTTAATGCACCGCAGATTGGATAACCTAATGCATGTCATTCAATTGTAAAGCAATTGCGCAGGTCGTTACCTGGTGCAAAGCAACCGGTCTACAACAGTCTAACTGGGAGTGACTGCAACCTGTCTCAGACAGACTGCAAGTAATTGCAATAACTGCTGTTTAATATTGGAAATCAGACGGATTGCCAACACTCTGCAATCAGTCTGAGCCCGTCTGTGCTGATACGCTTGACTCGTCTGCAATTTACAGTTTAATCACCATCCTGTTGTAACTACACTATTTTTTGAGGATATAATGATCTATGATGCTGTGGCTGGACTCTAAATGTAAGTAGTTAATGTAAACAGCAATAAAGTTGCAATTTCTGCCAATTCATCACAGTTAATTGCCAAATTATCACAAGAAGATTGCACGTAAACGCCAACATGACCACATTCAGTCACAAACTGACAGCAGACCGACTGTCTTATTGCCGTTTTGACGCACTAAAGTCGCTTCGTTGATATGAACTGTCTGCAAGTGCTCAAACACTAGGTCACAGTCTATAAGGCAACCGTTTCACAGGAAAAAAGATCGCACACGTCATTGTAAATAGCGGTTCAGGAAGCGGTCTCTAACCACTGTTTTTCTTAGTGGTTGCGTTTGGTTAAACTTAGTGGGTATGCGTCTATGAGTTGCAGTCGTATCAATTTTCTTTCCTCGTATTTACCGACATCGCTTCACTTCTGCCCACAGAGAGAAGGCCTAAAGTTGCGCAGATTAAAGTTTGTGTTGCCATGCAATTCTCTCTGTTCCCTTAAAGGTCAGCACTGTCAAGATGGCTCGCAACCAGTCAGCAGTGCACATTTAGAAGTCAAAGCTTACCAAAGGACTGCCACACAACAGTTCTTGCTCTTGCTACTCATCTCCCACCATTCAGTGATTTAGGCTTGAAGCTGTGTCGTCAAAAAATGCTATTTTGTCCGAGCTCCAAGTTTAAAAGAAACATTTTTTTTAATATTATCAGGATATTTGACTATAATCTCAGACCTTCTGCTTCTCACATAAAAATAATTCCAGCAGCTTTTGTAATGTAGAGAAAAGTTCACGTCCTTTGAACAAAAGCAATATTCTTAACAAAAGTCTTCTTTTTAATAAAAAGTGAACGATGCAAGAGAAAACATGAAGAGGCAGTTCTCGGTGAGAATCTCTAGCTCAGCACTCGAAACTCAACAATACATGCCTTTGAGACATTCCTTGATGTTTTTCGGTGATCTCCGGCTCTCTTGCTTGCCATCTTACTACGTGCATTTTTCTAATCTCAGGGTGAGTATTTTCCTCCGCAGCTGTGTTTTTATCTGTCTGTCTGTCAAGGATGTGCTGAGGACAACAGAGGTGAACGACAACTAAAAGACACGGGAAACTTTTGACAGCTTTGAATAGGTGCATTGTGCCCGAGAAAAACCCTTCGAAGACTACGGGGAAAGAAAAGGAAAATCCTTCCTCCTGTCTCATTTTAGATGTGGCATTCTCAGGTAAAGAGCACGCCACGCTTAATGTGAAGGCGCAGAAACATTTTTAATGCCAGGCAGAAAATGGGCTGCCAGATTAATCGTATCTGGATACAATCTGGGCACCAGGCAAATGTTAATGCGAGGTGCGAAAGGGCCCCCGGCCTCGTTTCTTTTTTCTTCTTTTCCCCCCCTCTCCTTATTCTCTTTTCTATCAAGAAGCAGCCATCTCAGGCATTTCTTCGGTGCAGTGGAGCAGAGAGCCAGCCTTCTCCCCCCGTACCTGTAACAGAGGGATATTGTTGCCACAGAACCATGCCTTCAGTTACCGAGCATTCCTGCCTCTTCATTTCAAAGACAGAAATGCTAAAAGGTAATGTGAGGTGGGAGAGAGAGCGGACAAGTAGGTACAAAATAAGCAGGCGCAGAAAGCAGGAAAAGGAGCACGGGGGATAAAATATTATTGCCAATTACCAAGTGACTTTCTCAACTTGCATCTTGGAAGAGATTATTGAAGTGCAGTGGGGCAGACGGGCACAAGCAAGATATTTTGTGAGAGCTGACAACGACAAAAAAGCCGAGAGGCGTCGCTTCTTTTAAATTCGACAAAAGTCGTCTATTCCACCGACCGAACAGAGCCGAGGAGAATAATCTGGTTGCTTTGATCTAACTCGGTGAGAGAATGTCATCTTCGATACGAGGCATGTAATTCCCTCTAACGGGATGCTGCGGTACCAGCTTTGTGTTGTTAGTCACCCCGCTCCAGCAATGGCACACTTTCCACTTCCTGAAAGTCATAACAATTCCACCACTGCTGCTGCATTAACCATCCGCGACAAATGGACCCATGTCTGGCAAACCAGTCAGAAACACACACACACACACACAGTAAGGTTTGACACATGTCACACTGACTCAGCTCTGGCAGCAATTTCGTTAGTGTGCATGCACACATAGGGCTCTTATGAGATTGCCTTGGTTTAAAACACTGTATATTCATGCAGTAAATAATTTCATGCATAGGGAATTTATTATACACACACATCAGTTGAGGAGATGTGGGGGGAAATTTAATCCCACAGTAATGGATTTACCTCCAACTGAGAGTCCAATTACCAAAGCTATAACCGCTAATGGCAGTGCTAATCATAACAATGGCATCATGGTTTAAAACTACTACTTACGACACGGTCCTTGGTTCGCCTCGGCAACTGCGCAGCGCAATTACACCCAAACACATAAAGCAGGCGGCTCCAGCTGATTTAATCCGTTATCGCTCCGTTCTCATCACTTTCTGCCCTTAAACGTGTTTGAAATTCACTCATTTACTTTTTATCTCGTTTTCCAAATTCTGCTCTTTAAAAGTCCAAAAATCAATAATGACGGTTTAACTTCATTATTGATTTTTGGGGGGATTCCAAAGGGCAGTAAAACAAGCTGTAAACATAATGTTGACATACTGCTTGATAAAGACGTTGTGTTAACCAACAGCTGACACTCTATTGGAGTTAGAAACCAGTGTAAGCTTTTATTCTGAAGTGTATTTCAAGCAACATGTTAAGTTCAATATTTGTATTCCTTTTTGGCAAATGTTGTTTTGGGTTTTTTCCCCCCCATGTCCTGAGAAATAAATTGATTTTTAACTGCTGACTATAAACAATCCAGTTCATGCAGAAGTTAGACATTGGCTCTCTTTGTCTGTTGCTGCTGAACTGGCTGTTTTAAGTTTTTCTTTGTTTTCCAATTGACTTACTCATACAAACCTGTCAAAAAGCTCAGAATCAACACCACCTTTCATGTTCAAATGTTCTTTATTAAAGAAATTTGAAAGTGAATCTTCCAATTTCTCAATTCAGTCAGGACTAGTACAGTCAAAGATTGTTATTTCCATCTGCAGTCACTTATATTTGGTGGTATAGCCAGGGGTGCACATAAGTGGTCTGCGGGTGTGCATTCGCTGTCAAAATAAAAGACGCGCACCAGATAAGAAGTTGCAATGCGCATTTGCATACATATAAAAGGCACTGTTTCTGTCAGCTAGAGTGGGATTTTCACGGCATATTCTGCACCACATCTCTGTGCGTTCATCATTTGTTTGAAGCCAGCTCACCTGCAACCACTTTTCCGAGAATACGCACTTCTTTTGTGGTTCGGACTCCTTCTTCGGACATTTCTTTGGAGGTGGAAGAACACCAAAGTAATTGCTTAAATGAGCTTCTTCGACATCTTTAAGAGTTCTAAACTAATGTCTGTCGCCCTCCAGAAAATCCTATGTACGCAAATGCGCGTTGCAACTTCTTATCTGCTGCACGTCTTTTATTTTGACAGCGAATGCGCACCTGCGGACCACTTATGTGCACCCCTGGGTATACTGTAGCTCTGAGGGGCCTCTATGCCCTTCCATGTACACACACAGAGCTGGAGGCAGGTTACACAGCAGCTAAATTTAAAAAAAATTAAGTCATAGCAGAATTAAAAGGGGAACTGGAATAGAGGTGGGTTTATTTATATAGCTAGTTTCCTCCAGGTGCTTTATACTGTAAAGTCTGTACAATAATACAGAGAAAACTCCAACAATCAGATGTAACACAAAGATTATGCATCAGTGGAGCTTTCCAGTGGCAGTACTTATTCTTTTTCCAGTCAAAGCCAGTCATTGTCTCATTATATACCATAGTAGTTTTAATACCTATAATTTCTATTACTTGCCAAGTCCCTTATTCCTTTACAGGATTCATATTGTAATAATCACACAAAAGAAATGCAATGGTTGAAGTCTTATTTTTTCAACACAAGTGTAATTAAAAAACAAAAAAACAGAAATCTGGACCAAAACTACTGATTACAGGGGACAAGGTTATATGATTAAAGCCTTAATGACATATAATACTAATACAAATAATAATGCTTTAATTATCCTTGGTTAAAAAAAATGAGGATCATCAGACAGGAAAAAAGACCAGCAAAGTAACCCCGGGAAATATCCGCCTGGTCATTTATTCAGCCTAGATCTCTCTGGCTCACCTCCCATCCTCGCTGTTAACTGGGTCATCTGTGGGAGAGGCATGGTGCTCTCCTGAGACACACGTGTGCGCGCAGACACACACACGCACACACACTCGGAGTAGTTCAAAGAAGCCCAATAAAACATTTACAACACGGTTAAGCCTTTTTCTTCCCCCGCTTCTCTCGGTCTGCTTCTTTGGCTTGTTGTGTATCCTCCCTTCTCCATCGCCCTCTCTCTCCCTCCCGTGATTCGCTGTGCTGTCTGGACTTTGAGTCTTGTACATTTCTTTCACTCAGCTCTGTACATGACCTTGGGTTAAACACATTTAATTAGCGCTCACAGGATCTGCACGCCCCCTCCTACTGGCAGCTTAGAGATGCGCCCCTGGACCAGGCAGCTAGTGCAGCATGTGTGCAACTACATCAAGTGTGTGAGCGCGTGCATGTGCGTTTGTGTGTGTGGGCTGATGGTAGTTTCGTAGGTGATGTCAGATTTCACATGGGCAAACACACTCTCCTCAGGCTTGATAATTACACTGGTCTGGGCCAAGGTCTTGTAGCACTAAAAACAAACGCGCACATACACACAGAGAACATTGTAAGAGCACTCTCTTCTCGCCAACCTCAAGTCCTCCTTCATTCCTCAGATTACAGTGAGCCACAATGGAGCCACTTGCTTTGAAACACGCAGCCCTGTCAAGTTTCTGCTGAGCCAAGACACAACAGCAACATGTTTGACACAGCATTGGCCAGGAGTTTCTATACGCATATACAAACATGGTGGTCTTTCATGTTTCTGACAGCGAGAGGTTATCTGGAGAGGAGCTGCAATATGCTTACAGAGAATATTGAAAGGCACGGGAGGCCCCGTGTGCCCGGCTTCCCGCTAATGAACTGCAAAGAGAAGGTGATAAAGAATACAGAGGTCCTTGTAGGTACATGAAAACACAATATAACAGGTTAGACCCTTTAATGGTAATGAGTGGAGTATGTGCGGTCTCCCAACAAGGGGGTGTTTGTGGTAAAGCGAGAAGCAGCGCTCACCATTAGAAAGGAATAGGTTTTCTAGCGTCGAGTGGCACTCTAGGGGTTTTACACATGAAGCTTAATCACAAGGAGCCCTCCTTAGCTCACAGAGACAGCTGTATCTCTTTTACAGTGCTAAAGCAGACTTTCAGGTTGAGATTTAAATTCCTTTTATAAAAAGTCTGGAAAATGAAAAAGTGGAGTATAAAAGGAGTAGATTCACAAAACTCGCTATCATTTCACAATGAAACATGGCTTCTGCTAGTTTTGGAGAATGCCTCCACTATGAACTACATCTTGGTTTCTTTTCCTTTTATTAGAATTTTTTGGAGTAGCTCTTTTAAAGCCATACTGCGCCGCGATTTTGTGACTGTGACATTAAAAATGAACAGTTTGGGAAATCATGTAGCTCAGGCTTTCTTTTATGCATCAATAGATTCTATATATTTTTCTAAAAATTCTTGTAAAGCTCATAACTGCTAGCGTAATTTCAGGTTTCACAGGAAGGATACATCATATGCAGGATTTCTTTTTAAGCAGTAGTGTAATAAATGTCACTGTACAGTGTATTGTGCAATGACAAAGGAGCTGTGAATCTTAAACCTTGAAAAATAGGACATTCAAAAACATAAATAAGGCAGTTTGTGGCACAGTATAATGATAAATAGAAGTGCTTAGTAAAACAATAAAACAGGTTAACTCTTAAGAGTTAAAGTTCCTTTTTCCAATTTCATCATAATCCAAAAAAGGTTCCAAAAACAACACCAATTTCACTAAAAAAAAAGAAAAAAAAAAAGTGCTGCTCTATGAGGATTTCTCCAAGCATTTTAAGTTATATCTGAAAGAAAAAAACATAATAATAATAACAATAATAATAAAAAAGGTTGTAAAAAATCCAGAGCAGGACACAAATCGCCTCTAATTTTTGAAGAGAAAAGAGCAATCTACTAGACAAGATGAGAGAAAATAAAGCAGCGGTGCTTTGTTTGAAAGCTGATGCAATCTACTTTGCAGTGAAACATCTGGGGAAATAAAAAGGTCACACGGATTTATATTTAGATGCCACAGGGAGAAATATGTTTCTACACTGAGCACTGTACCCGCAAGCTAACAATGGCCTGCGACGGAGAACCAGATTAATGAAGCATTAATGGCAGCTCACTGCACAGTTAATAGCTGCTAGTTTTGTTTCCGCTAGCAGTGTGACATGAGTATAAAGTATACTCTGGTGAGCTAAACACATGCTAGCTTTGATATTTTAATATGTTCTCAGACAAGGAAGAAGCAGTGAGGTTTCTGACTGCTTCGGGTGTTTTACAGTGAAAGCAGGAGTCTTATGTAAAATTTAAAAAACAAAAAGTAAAATTTAACAACACCATTTGTTTAGCTTGGCGTAAACCTTTACATTAGCCCTAGCTTAAACATTTACCTTAGCCCAATCTAGCACTAAGGTAAAAATAAAAACAAGGTGGTTTTTTGCCTATTATGTAAACAAGTTGTTAGATTAAACAATGTCTTGAGCGTTAGAGGCATTTATTACAGATTTTGTTAGCTTAGGCTGAGCCACACTAGTTGTTTTCTCCTGTTTCCTGTCTTTACGCTAAGCTGAGCAGCTATAATTACCATATGCAACTGTTTCAATCCTCTCTGCAGAAAATATTTAAAAAATGTTAATGTCCTCCTTTAAAGCCTTTAAGGGTGAATTTATCCTTGAAAAAAAAAAACCCAAAAACCCCCAACAACAACTATGAAACACATCTAAGGTAATTTACTGAATCCATCCATCCTTTAATGTGACATACAGTGCTGTGAAAAATACTTACCCCTTTCCTGATTTCCTATTTTTTCCCTATTTGTCATACATTCATGTTTCAAAATGAGTAAATACAAAAGACAGTTTTAAAATTATAATCTCATTTCCCTTGCGGGGAGGGTGTCAGGTTTTTGGGACATGTGCTATGTATAGCTTTCCTTCCTTTATAAATAAAATCATAATTTAGAAACTGAATTTTGTATATACTCTGGTTAACTTTGCCTCGCATTAAAATGTGTTTGATTGGACCAGAAACATAAAAGTGTGAGAAATTGAGAAAACAAACCAAAAAGAATTGAAGATGGTGACAAAATTGTAAGTATTGGCTGTGAATTATATAATGTTTATGTGGTATCAGTTTTGTGCTGGGTAAATAATGGCTAACGATTGCATAGCAAAGAGTTTGAAAAACTTTGAAAGCGTTCAGTTATTTATTAATTCTTTTCCAGGCACAACAGCAGCTAATGCAGAAGCATCGGGTAAACTGTTACATTAAGCATCGCTAACAGTACACCCCTGCACATTACCTTTTACTCTGTGCTAGGAGTAATGTTAGGTTTGAATCTGATTACTGGCATTAAAGCCTTGTTTAGCTGTAGGTGCACTAACATTAGCTATGAGGATCATCAGACAGGAAAAAAGACACAAGCTGAGATCTCATCAATCTTTTTTATGACTATTTGTGTTGGAAATCCAACTCCCTTCGGAACGCTCGGATACTTGAGCGTGGGAAAAATATATAGTAAATATGCAGAAGGAGAATGGAGCTAATACCACAGGGACCAGAGTGAAGAGAAAGTCAGGGAACATTTCAGGCAAATACAGGACTAATTAGGGTGCATGAAAACACCCCAGGGTGCCCACGAGGCCTCACTTTCCTCTTCTGCTTCGAGAGGCTCAGAGGTCTTCTTTGCTATCTCTCCACTGAAGGCCTAGCAGACAGACTGTGATTAATGCTTAAGACTTGCTATTGGGCCTCTCCTCTGCTTAAGATCCGAAGGGGCAAACTTTTAACCTGTGATTGAGCCGCGATGATTCACCTCTAATAAGTCAGAGGAGGTATTCCACCTCCCAAACACCTCGGGCAAGGCAACACATCACTTGATATCAGTCACAGGACGCTCGTGGAGCACTAACCCTGTCAAAAGCACCATCTGTTGGCTGTCTTTTATAGAATGAAGGAGTCTCTGCTGATAGGCAGGGGAGTTTCATCTTACTGGCACCATGGGGCTGGAGTGTGAATATACAGGAATGGCAAAGGAAATTAATCCGTGCTTCAATATTTGTAAGCTTCTGAGCTCTGTTGTATATGGACACCTGAGGAGCTGTAGAGGATATTGGCTAATGCTGATTCGGTGTAGTTCACCGTCAAGTTTATTGCCAAGCACCAAAAAAAACATCTGAAATGAGCTGCTTTTTTTACAGACAGCCTGGAGTCTTGACTGAATATAATAAATAACAAACAGAGCTTTAAAAATGCAGCAATAACAAATACAGTCTCAGTAATATTAATTTAAATAAAGTGCATCAGCTATTTATAAGGTTGAGCAGATAACATATAGTTCATCTAAGGTAACTCAGCAACAAGGGATGCGATTAGTGCAAATTCTCGTGTATAAAACAGATTACACGGTAATTCCATTACATGCTAATGCTATTTGGGAATTAATTAACTCACTAATCAACTTAAATACAGCTTAAATGCAACAAGAAGACACAGAGTGACATCAGTGACACTCTAAGAGCTAAATAAAATTACATAAAGAGGCTTGTAAAGGTTCATCCCAGGTACTTTTTGCTTCTGTACAGTGGATTACAAGAACACACAGTCTAAGAAGGACAGAGCTATTTATCATTGTCCCTTTATCTAACAGCTTTATACCATTTTTTAAAAGTTTCACAATTAACTCATTACTTACTGTTTAATATAACACAAAAAAGTTGCCAACCTGTGTCAAGCGTGCGTTTGCGTGTACAGACAGTGTCCGTATCTGAGGGCACACATCCGATTTCCTGTGTGTGCCGTCGCCGCCTTAAACAAAGCCCCTAGTCATCTTTTCCAGATGTACTTTGAACATGACGCAGTGGGCGCCGCAGGATTCATGAATCACCGTGTTATGACAATAACACCGACTTTTGGGGATGAACAATGACTTTGTATGGACTTGGCAGATATCTGAAAAGCCCAGGTTTTCCTAAAACAGTACACAGAATGAGCTCATCTTTGAAGGAGGGTTTTAAAGTGAGTAATGCCAGTCTCCTCAGCCATGCTCATTACAGCCGAATTAGGCCGTGTCGTCGCGGTAAGCTCCAGTAATCAGACTACCTTGGCAGCTTGGCTTAATTGGCTCATCACTCAGCCGACACTCACTCCGCGCACATTAAAATAGACAGGACTCCTGTCATTTCTCCGCTGCTTGAAACAGCAGAAACAAAACATAGAGAAGAGCTGTTTCCTTGACGTGTCTTTTCTGATTTGGAACAAGGCGACATTGAATCTGGGTCAAAGCAAGAAAAAAAGAACAACATGATAAGGATATTGCAGTCATCAAGGAGACTGTTATACTGCTCGTGTTTTTAACCAGAGCTACAGAATGCTAAAGCTACGGTGGCCCTGAGAGGCCACGGACTGCAACTTAAGAAAACAACAGCAATAAGAAAAATACCGCAAAAGCACACAAAACACAACAGAAATAGGAAAAAAGAAAACAGAAATAGAAAAAAAAAGGAAATAGGGAAAAACACATTTCCAAAAGCACAAGGGAAGTGTTTCTGGGGAGACAATAACCCAACGCACCAGTTGCAGGAATCAAAACATGTTAGGTAAGTGTGTTTTAATCTCATGCTTCATATAATACTGATGACGGATTTTTAGGCTAATAGTTAGGCTAACACACTTACCTCTCATCTTTTCTTTCCTCACAAAACCAATAGATCCTCCACTTTGTTTAAGTGTCTCTTAGCATATTTTGGTTCCTGCAACTGGTCCGTCGGGTTATTGTCTCCCCAGAAACACTTCCCTTGTGCTTTTGGAAATCAATTTTTTCCTATTTCCATTTCCATTTTTCCTATTTCCGTTGTGTTTTGTGTGCTTTTGCAGCGTTTTTCTTATTGCTGGTGTTTTTTTTAAGTTGCAGTCCATTTGGCCTCTCAGGGCCACCGTATAAAGCACCTCTGTTAGAAAATATTCCCCCTCTGCTGTATGACAGAGAACCCCAAAGACACTTGAGAGGCCTAATAACCTTCAGCTCTACATGTGCAATTCTGAGAACAGCAGCGTTGACCACAAACCAAAAGGAAAACCTATTACTGAGAACTGATTTCATTCTATCGCCTCATCTATCTCAACCTTGTAAACCCATGGGAACTTTCTGCATCACCTTCAAAATTAAAAAGTAGAAAGGGAGGGCTCAAGGCTTGCGTGTGGGTTCTTTTTTTTTTTTTTTAAATCACTGCTGCCCATGTATTAAAAATAAACATGCAGGTTAATTCACAGTACAGTCCACGAACAACACAGCGCGAGAAACAGGAAACAGATGAGTGAGGGAGATGGAATCAGAGAGACCGGGAGCGGAAATGAATAAACAAGAGTGGGAGACTGTGATAGAGGCTGGAGGTTTTTGTTGGCCCTACTGTGCCAGCCCCTCTTGGAAGCTCAGATATCCATCAGGTTTGCCTCGCTCTGTGCTTGACAGCGAGTCTACAGAGGGCCCTTTTTAAATCAAGCCTCTCCTACCGCTGGCACAGCTCCAGATAAAGGCCCACTCTGAAGGGGATTCCTCAGCCCGCAGACCTCCGCTGGGAAACGGCCGAATGAACACTTTTGTAGAAGGAAAGAGCGGGCAGGGCGGTCAAGGAGACGGACACAGAGCAGAGAGCGGGGGGGAATAAACAAGGAAGAGAGGAAAACAGAGGACAAAGACGAATTAACATACACCGACACACAAGCTCAACATGGGGTCCTTGGGGACCTATTCGACATTTGTTAATTGCATCCTATAGACATTTGTGCCATGTATCTCAATGTACTCACTGGGAGGCACGACGTGATTAAGAATAGCTATGCATTTGGTCCTGGTGCAAGAAAAAAAAATGCATCGGGACTCTTGAATGGATTATCAATAACAGAGTACGATCACCTGTGACGATATCGGGTAACTTTCACACCAGCAGTGCAGGAAAGCGGGAAAAATGGCTTTGCATTCAAGGTACTTTTGTGGGTACTGGAAATGCAGAGTTGAAGATTTGTGTGAGCTGTTTGTTGGACAGTTTCTGTGACCATCCATCCTCATCTTCAGTTAAAGAAACCAGAAACTGTATTCAAATGCACCTTCTGGGCTTAAATAGGCATGTTGTGGGTAGGAACGTACCAATTTACTGCATCTCAGAAAAACCCTAAGACAGTGGTCCCCAACCCCCGGGCCATGATCCGGTACCGGGCTGCAAGAGTTGAGGCTCGGGTGTGAAATTTATGGTTTTTATCATTATTTTTTTCATCGTTTTTATCGGTAACTCTTTTCCCGTGTGTTATGAATAAATCTTCCCTACTTTGGAACTGGTACTGGTTTTATTTGTTGTATTTATCCGGGACACCTTAAAGGCTGGTCCGTGAAAATATTGTTGGACATAAACTGGTCCTGGCGCAAAAAAGGTTGGGGACTGTTGCCCTAAGAGGTTTAGGTATACATTCATCACTTATACTAAATAGGCAGATGACTCAATATGCTATCCCAGTTATAGTACTTGTACATTCTAGTACTTATGCTACCCATAAACCCAGAGGTCAAACATCTGTTCCTATGCAAAGGAATCCATATCAGCAGAAGAATGCTGGATCCATCAGTCTGACCCATTTTTTGGTTAGAAAAGCCTGGAACTGCACCTCATTTATCAAAACAATTACAGATACAAGAAATGTCAAACCAGAAGATTTCTGTACCCCAACAGGCAGGCTGGTAGGCTGATACTGAATTAATAAAAATCATGATTTCTTAAGTGAATAACTGTTTGAAATACAAAACTCACATGTATTATCCTGGTTACTAAATAGTAAATACTGGCTATTAACATAGCTGGTAGAGCACCAACAACCACCACATTAGTGTGTTTATGTGACACAAATATATCAGAGTTCCTTCTTTCACACTTCATGAATTCAAGTCCAAATTTCTAAAAAAGCACACCTGCATCTCATATAAACTCCCCTATTCATAAGCTTGGTTTTCTTTGGTCCAAAGCAGGACAGGATTAGAGCTGCAATAGCATTCTGAAGCGTCACTGGGAGAGAAAACGAACCCCCGTTTGAATGAATGACACCTGTAACACTGCTGTTAACAGGCTCTCTGTCGCCGTGCAGTACTTATCAAGCTTTTTTGAGGAGCAGTGGAAAGCCAATCTGGCATCGCTCGCCACCCTTCTTCCACTATCTCAGTCACTGCGACTTGTCAGGAAGCCGTGATTCTTAGATGAGACCTCCTAAGGGATGACAGACAGCACTCGTGTTGACTGAAGCAAAACAAGCCTTCGGCTCTGCCATGGTTGCTAAACAGGAGAGCTTAATATCCACTTACAGCGCTCGACTATTTAACAGTCAACACGGCCGTGGGATTGGTTTGGTTATCTGTTTACGTCGACCAGCTGACAGATGGTTTTTGCCAGAGTTAGTTTTAGAATACAATGGAGGGAATATTCTGCAGCGTTTTCTCCATAAGCCCCTTGAGAGTGTTTACTTATCAGTGGGCACACACCCCTATCAGCGCCCGTGCACCGATGCACTGTGAGCTTAGGAGTGTAAGTTGAAGAGAAAAGATGAGGGGAGTGAAAGGACGAGGCAGGGAAAGAGGCTCTCTGGAACGCTTTGATATATATACTGAAGAACATACATGGCTACTTCAGCGGCTAATGCTGCACTCCCTAAACACATCTGTGTGTGGGGCGGGAGGGGGGCCCGCTTCTGAGCATTGGGGAGTAAATTCCTTACTCTCTCCTGTCCCTGTGAGACCCATTCTGCTGCCTGGAGATAAGTGTGGAATTCAAGCTTGGTGGCAGGCGTGCCGAGGTGAAACGGATGCTATGGCTACGGCTCGGGCGAGCCGGCGCTGATAACCGACGGCAGGCCAGAACTGAAGCCTGCCAGCACACACAGAGTATGGAAGCTTATGAAAACAATATTAACATTCATATGACAGGCATGGGCAGAAAACCAGCCACCTATTGTGAACTACACAAGGCAAATGAAATATACGTGCTTCAACAATGTCAGGATGACCCAGTGAGCTGTGTGGGCTTCATTACTTGAAGTGGCCGTGCCAGCGCTAGTGAGATATCCCGCGGCTACCGAACACAATGCGGCGAGCACCGCTGACTGCTGTCTCCTCTCTATACATCTGAAAGCAAAGCACAGTCACTTCTAATTAAATTTATAGGAATAGGATAGAATGGCTTGACAGTACAATGTAAGACTGTGTGTGTGTTGGTGTGTGTGGTAGAGTGGGAAAGAAGACAAATTAACACACAAGTGAAAGGATCTGACAGCCCTTGTCCCTCAGCAATGGAGTTGACTGAGGAAGTTCAGACACACTGAGAAAAGAGAGATGGTCTCTGTACCTTTATATAAATAATAAACCATTTAAAGCAGCGCTACGGACTCGTCCTTATTTCTTCAGTCTCTGCGACAGGAAACAGTAATGACATTACATCTCTACTATAGGCATAATTCCAGAGACAGGGACAAATTAATCATCGTCTGTTTATTTACAGAGCATTTGAAAAGCTTTCAGGCTTTCTGACTCATCTTACAATGGACTCGCATCATTTTTCCTCATCAGGATCCTGCAATAACAACGGAAAAGCTGGTTTTGGGGGGGTTTCGTGAATTCAAAGTGAGCTACACGACACAGGGATGAAGGCCAACGCTGTGCAGAAAAGTGGAAAAAGACCACCACAACTCCTAAAAAGGTGCCGTACATAATCCTACGGGAGAAAATGAAAAAAGGTGTAAGAAAGCTGCCAAAAATGAAGTGTAGAAGCAAAATGTCATCGGCCTGTCAGGCTCTAATTCACTTTTATTCCCCTACACTAAAATTTCAGGCCTCTTTGACAGCTTTGCCAAAAATAAAACCTCACAGTCATTTCTTTTTATCGGAGGCTGTTTTTTTTTTCTAAATTAAATTTGATTAAATTGTGAGGGTTTCTCCCCCCCCTCAGCCATCATGGCTGTCTGCCCTACATATGTGGTCTGGCTCATACATGTGGCACTAACACTGACACTGACAGACTCATGTCTATTCAAGCTGCCCAGATTAAGAAAAATAACAACTAAATATTCATTTATAAACATTCAATCAAAAAAATTTGGAAATTTCTAGTTTCAAATAATATAAAAAAAGAGGAAAAACAACAAACTTGCCAACCTACAACTACCAAGCTTTAGGTTTATTTAAGAACTTGATCTCTATTAGGATTGTTCTTAATATTGATTCCTCTATTAAGAAAAGCAAAACCGTCCAGTGTCTGTTGACAGGTTTTTAAAATGTAATTATATTTTCTAGATAAGATCCTATATACAAACCAGGAAATCTACGAAAATCTAATCTGTGACAGAAGATAAGAGACCCGTCAGCGATGTCACTAGGGAACAAAAAGAAAACGCAACTTTTACTATAAAAGCAAATGGTCTCCGTTTCTGGTTTGTATCAGTTTTGCTACCAGTCATCAAGCAGTTGGCAAGTGTTTGCAGATAAGTCTGCTAGTAGTGTGTGTCTTTCACACAAACTACTAGCAACCAAAGCAATTGCAAGAAGGTTTTTTACCTAGCAACTGCCAGCAAATTTTAGCAACCCCTCACCAAGCAAACTGGAAGTTGAGAGGCTTCCAATGAGGGTCACTGCGATTAGGGCTTTAGCAACTGAAGCAACCTTCAACAACCACTCAGCAACCAGTTGGGGACTATAAATTTTTCCAGAGAGAACAATCTCCAGGTCTATATGATCTTAAATGATTAATCTCGGCTCTAGTCTCCTTCCTGAAGTTATTACTTACAGCACAAAATTTTAAAGTTATGCTCTTTCAAAAAAATAGAAAAAATTAATAATTAATCAATATGCTGCTGGATTCTGAGTTTTCATACATAAACTGTCAAGATGCCTTAGCGTCAACACCACCAAAGTTATTACTCTATATTAGACTGAAGACTTAAAATGTTTATTTCAAATAATCAGTGAAATTGTGAGTCCCTCCAGGGGAGACCATGCGTTGCATCCAGCCTCAACTAGAGTAAAAACAAAGTGTGTCTGAGACCGTGTGCTGCTGCCTAATGTTGATGAAAAACAAGGGAGTGTGGGAGCAGCCACTGAAGCAGCGTTAACATAGGCGAGAGCAGGGGAGGTGCGAAGGAGGGAGTGTGTCTCGGTAAAGGCACGCGAATGTCGCCGCTTCCACCTCGACCACTTCGTCTGACTGATGAGTTCAAACAGGACATGGTAATAGCCTGTCTCCAACATTCCCCTAACCATAAATCTCCCTGCAAGAAAAATGGGAAAGCAATCAGGTGGGAAGAAGGTTTTCTGTGTGTGCTGGTGTGTGTGAGAGAAACAGAGAACTACAAAAAGAAATGAGACAATAAAAGAGCATGTAGAACATAGTCCATGCACTGCAGGCATGCAAGAGGAGGAGTGCTTGTGTATCTGTCTGAAATTACAGGTAAAACTAGTCCTTCAATGAGCATCTTCTGTACGACAGGACACCGGATGATGAGTGGGCACTCAAGCACTCGAGATATGAAGTTTGTTTTAAGGTGCATCAAAAAATGAAGCTGTCATTCTTGCCCAGCACTTAATATGATTAAAGAGTGAAAGACAATAGCAAGGCTTGCCCTTTTCTTTAACGTAGTTAAACCATTAAACGGCGAAAGAAGAGTTATTCCGCAGAGAGTTTTGGCAGGCATACCAAGTGGAGAGTGGCCAAAGATTTAAGGCTTTTCAGCGGAGAGTGAGAGGGAACGATGGAGACGGAGAGTAGCTAATTGATCAGAACCTGGCTCTTCTCGTTTATCATTCACCATGTTACCGCGCTGGTTGTTAATAAGCATTCCCACACCCCTTTGACAGCTGCCGGGAGGCCAATTTGAAGTCCCAAGGTGTTGGAATGTACACAATGTGGTGTGTTTGCATCTGCGTGCGTGTGAAAGTCCGCAATGTGGCCACACAAGCATGACCTCGCCATCAGCTACACATACACACAGTCACACACGCCTGCTCTCGAGGGACTAAGATGTAGGGCCTCATCAAAAGCACAATGCAGCCAGTGTGCTCGGCGCGCCGCATTCAACCGTCGGCACTGTGCGACAGGGCCGTCAGGTCTGCCAAACAGCCGGCTGCAACACTGTGGCAAATGAAGTCTGAGTTTATTGAACAGGGAAGGAGGGACTGAAGAGGGGTGGAGGAGAGCAAGGGAAGGAGGGCAGGGAGGGGGAGAAAGAGTGCGAGCGGGAGATAAAGAATGAGGGAAAAATTCATTATTCTCCAGTATGAAAGAAGGAAAGGAAAGAACGAAAGAGGTGGAGGAGCAGATGAAGGAGGAGCTCAATGACTTGCACGGGGTTCCAGTGCGAATGCTAGGACTACATTGTCTGTTTTTGCTGCTGTACCGGCTGTTTGAACTGATACTACAATGCTCATTAAGAGGTTACACTGCACTGTAGGTCAGTGATTATTGAAGAATTGATTTAAAATGAGATTTGTCATCTGTTTATTCCAGTGATGTTGAACTGTGCCAGCTGAAATGCAAAAATCTGAAAGCCATTTAGCAAATGGCCCATGTGGTTAGTTGTAATGATTTTTCCAAAAGGACAGTTGTGTAATGTTCTTCACTGATAACCTTCGTTAGAATACAAGCTTAAAATGCTCTGGTGGTGCATGTCGGACACGCGTGTCTCATCTTGTGGGCTCATTTGATCGTCTCTGTGAGGAAGATGTTCAAGAAAATGCTAATTGGCTGTGGAAGCCGAACACATGAAGATATCCCAGAAACGCACACATCCTCTTTCCTCTTCCCCCTCCGTGCTCGGGTCAGTCACCCCGTTCCAGTCAAAACAGAGGACACCGTGACCACATCGTTTCCAGCAACTGGCGTGGGAGAGAGTAAAGCAGAACTTCAAAGCTTTGTTTGTCTGCAAACAGTCCTCAGAGAGCAGACCAAACACCCTCCCACCGGCTGCTATAAACAACCGAGAGACCTCACACGGGAGAGGGGAGAAGGAAGGGAGGAAAAAAAGGGCAGGTAGTGTTCTGGAGGAAGGACAGGATGGTTGTAAGAAATGTTAGAAGGAAGGAGGTGTTTTGATCTTTTGACCTATTATGGTAGCTCCTCTGAAATCTTAACTCCAGGCAGGGAAACTGTTGCCCTTTGCATTCAGTTTATATGCAAATGTATACTAAACCTGTTCACCCTAACAAGTGGGAGTAAGGCAACCATGCATGAGTATAATACACAGTAATGCACCATATATTATTACCACTGTGTGGGGATGTAAGCAAATGTGTATGCTAATTGTGGACTCTGTGACCTATAAAGGGTTTTAATTTACAAGCACACAAGCTAAAAACAAACACAAACACACACTTTTTGTTTCCTTCAGCACGTATTCAGGTTTGGGATTTCCCGGCGAATCGCAGGAGCATCGCTGCAGCCTGACATGTTTTCAGCAGCAATCAATTCGAAACCCACAGCAAAGGAAAAACAAAGAAAAAGCTTTAATATTGCTTTGAATTATTAATTCCCTGCAGCAGTAAAAATATATAAAAGAGAGTGACCCAGTGAACTAGCAGCCAGCTCAGACAGTCAGCTGTCAGCTACCACACAGTGCGAGGAATGACACATGGGCGCAGTCTCACAGGAGCAAGCTGAGCGGCATTGTACGAGGAAGCGGTCATGACAGTTGTGAGATTCAGAAGGCTATGCTGAAATTGCCACAGTAATACCGTTTAAATAATGTGATTGAACTGTGAATCAAATAAGTGCTTTTTGCTATTAGTCCCACCTGTGAGTTGAGCCCTCTCATGCAAGCAGAGCAAGACATTTCTCTTTTCTACATAAAATGTGAAGGGAGAGAAGCAAGTGTAAAAATAACAAGAACCAGAATGTAATTAAGTAAATCACAGAGGTTCTGTCAGCTTACTAAAAAAAAGTTAAAACCTTCTTGTCCCAGTATTTGTAACCACTAGAGTTTAAAGTACCTATTTACAGTTGGCTTGCGGCAATAAATCCTAAAAACTGTTAATTTATGGGTTTTTAGACATTATTTTTTAACATGCATAAAACAGATTATAATGCATTATTCCTGAGGAAATGTTTGCCCTGTGATGCCAACAGTGAGGGGCGCCAGTTAATGTTAGGCCAGAAATGGAGTCCAGTAATCACTCGAATGCAACACGACAACATGGCTGCACGTTTCCTATGGCTCACACCGCTCATTGAGTTTATCCCTGCATCAGCCGCACCCAGTTCAACTGTGCTAAACTTTGGTGTTCTGTGTTATATATTTGCAACACCAATAGAAACAAGGAATCACAGGGAGAACAGTGCACAAAGTATACAAATTGGCGCCAATTGGCAACAGTCACCTCAAGGCGCTTTTTACTGTAAGGTGAAATACTGATAAAAAAACAAAAACAAAACAACAATCACGTAACCCTTGATTAAAGCGAGAAAGAAAAACTCTCTTTATCAGGAAGAAACCTCTGCCAAAGCCAGGATCAAGTAGGGGCAGCCATCCTCAATCACTGATTTGCTAGGCGAGGAGAAATTACATCGTATAGATAAAGCAACAAATTTGGAGCAATTTGCTCAACCAATTAGCCTAGCAATTGTGCTGTTTGTGCTATAACTTCAGCAAAATGGCAAAGGACAAAAAACCCAAACAGGCTAGTGATAACATTAGGGATGACGCAACTTTAAGAAAGCCAGCTAGCTGATACGCAGGTAAAAATGTTAGCTAAGATTAGCCAGAAAATGCCAGTTTCATCTAAAGCTGGTCTAAGTTTCATCTTTTCAGTTGTACTTTTTATGATTTTTAGACTTTGTTTAATAGAACAGTGGAAAGAAGAGCAGGGGAAGCCCCACAGTAAATGGACATGGGGCAGATTTTAACTCGGGCAGCTGCATTAGCTTTGCACCATAAGGGTTACTGGGTCAACTCAGGGAGCTAAACCAGCACCCAGACACCTGCCTCTTTAAACATAAATTCATACCAATGATAGCAAAACTAGACTAGGATCAATATCAGGAAAAGTCTGCACCCAAGCTTTTTTTGGCTAACATTAGCAAGCACTAGCTTGGCTGCTAAGCTACTGTCAACTGCTTCCTTATTTCCCAAAGGATCGCCAGTGTGGTTGGATCCACATACCGGTATTTGATTTGGCACAGAAACATCCTTCTCATTTATCCAGGCTTGGGACCAGCAATAGCTTGTGACCCCCTGAGGCTGTGTTTTTGTCTCTTGGTGGATGAATTCTAAGCCATGTATTTCATCCCTAAAAGTGACTACAGTCAGTGTTGGGAAGGTTACTTTTAAAATGTATTCCATTACAGAATACAGAATACATGCCCCAAAATGTATTCTGTAACCTATTCCGTTACGTTACTCA
>NW_005187627.1:623104-631747 GCF_000239375.1 Pundamilia nyererei | reverse complement strand
CCCCAGTGTATTCCATTTATTTCAACAAAGTAACTGTATTCTGAATACCACCTTTTTAAACGGTAACTGTAACGGAATACAGTTACTCATATTTTGTATTCTAAATACGTAACGGCGGTACATGTATTCCGTTACTCCCCAACACTGACTACAGTTCACTTATAGAGGCCATGGGTGTCATTAACAATGATTTTCTGGCTTCTATGCCAGAACCTTTAAAAATCTGGAGCCAATGCTAAGACTAATTCCATTTCAGAAGGAAAAAAAATTCTGCAAAATTCAAGTTTCTATTTGTCTTTTAGAATTTTTTTATCCAGTTTCCCTTCTTCTACTGTTCTTTCCTTCATTACATTTCAGCAGATAATCTCTCTTTCTGGCAGGCAACAGAAGAAGAAGAAGAAAGTGTCTCTTTATTCAGTCAGTTGAAAGCGGTCCACAAAGCTGGCCCTTTGACAGCAATCCTGCCTCTTATTTACACGTGAGCTATATGTTTGAGAGCTGCTTGCGTGCAGAATTCGGGCATCGTTAATATGCTGGGCATGTTCCCCCTGCCACCCTGCCAGTTCTCACGCCCCACCCAGCCTCCCACACATTTACACGCCATGCACACACAAGCTCACAAGGAGAAGGAGAAAAAGTTTTCTTACCTAGATGGTGTAGATCGATGTGGATGACGGGCAGTGCAGGGAGGCAGAGAGAGGAGAGAGAAGAGAAGGGGGTGGGGGGGGAGAAAACACAAGGAGAAAGCTTGATTAGTGTGCGAGTTCAACACTTGTAACCTCTCCTACAGCGAGTTAAGCTGCTCTCTCTTGTTCGGCTCAAACAGGTTGATGCCAAGAGTACGCCTTAACAAATCCGCCGTGCACTCCTGAGGGTGAAACGCTCTTTCCTCTGCTTTTTCTCATTCGCCTCCTTTTCGCAGGTTCCCCTTCTTGACAGAGAAGAGGCCGTATTCAGGTCTTCCTTTTTGATTCCTTCAGTGCTACACTTCTCACATTGCTATTCTCTCCTCTTCCTCTTTGCTTTCCTCTTACCTTCAATTACCCTACACCCATTTCACACTCTCATTTTCTCCTCTAATCTTCTACAGGACTTCTCCGCTTATAACCCCTTCTTCTCTTCGAGCTTTTCAGTCTCCCAATTTCTGCTCTCTTACCACTCGTACCAAACCGACAGAAACACCCCCCGTGGGAAGCCAGGAACTGATGAAAACCCCAATTAGAAGCAGTGAAACCAGCAGGTGGGCCATCTTGCAACTGCTCCACTTGACAAAGGTGACCATTCACTACAAGTTACATCATTTTATTTCCTTCCTTTCCTGTCTGCAGCCTTACAGTGGTACACACTCACTCCTCCTCATACTACCCCTTGGGGAAAAGACATCAGAAACCTAGAGGCGCAGGTCAAATATGAAGGTGGATTGGGAATGGGCTGGATGGAAAGCTGTGCACAGAGCTAAAAAATCCTGAGGTGGTAACCAAGAGAAATAAAATTCTGGAATTACCCCATATAGCATGTTCCATCCTATTATAAAGAGGATGTTGCTACATGCCCAAAGCAGCAGAGTGAGGTTATCTGCACTATAGCAATGTCATTATTCCCAGCTTTTAGTGGTAACCTGATTTCAGAAACATGTTAGCTGGAAGCTGGATTTCCTCTTCTGTTTTTTTCCCCTTTTTTTGGGTCAAGTAATTAAGGGAAACCGATCAAATGAAGTACTCTGGCTATATATTAGAGCTATTTGAGAAATTCAAACATCCACTTGAGCACAAGAAAAAAAATGGTTCAGTCTGTAATGTTCTGAGTTCACGAGTCAGGGTGCAAATACCACAAATTCCAAGTGTATAATATTCAGCCACTCTGGTCAATTGTACATTTTGCTGCAAGATTATTATATATATTATCATCAAAGCTCCTGGCAGACCACCAAGCAATTCTAATTTATCCTCTGGGGAGCATAAATATCAAATGTCTACAGTGGCAGGAGAAACTGGAGCGTCTGGAGAAAACCTGCGCAAGCATGGCTGCACTATGCAAACTCGAAGTGGAAGTGTGCTACATGGCTTTGAACCCAGCCAAAGCCGTGCAAAAAATATATTTGCTTAAATCTTACAGTACCAACTGTTTATGAGGCATGGGATTTAATACAGTTGCGAAACAAAAACTGCGCTTAAGGATCCACAGGGTTAAAGTGGCAGCAGCTTAATGTAAACTGTGGTTTTCGAGCAATCACACTAAATAAGCATATGCTGATTATAAGACAACAGATTCCTTACTGCTTTTGATAACAGTCCACGGGCATTTCAACAAGATAAACAGATGGGTGCAACAATAGCAGAGCGGCATATTAGTTTAGTATTACTCTGATCTAACACAGTGCAGACATTGTCTCTTTTTTGTCATCAGCAATGTACCAGATTTCCTGTGAAACAGTCTGATGATGATGGGAAACGCAGAGTTGAAACTCGCATGCAAAACTTCATTTGTGTAAGATTTCCCTTTGTTTTTTAACCAAGTGTGACAATAATTGTGGTTTTATTTGACAGGTTTTAAAGTGGCAAGAGAGCTGCATCACCGCTCCGGCTTGCTCTCAACCACACCCACACGCACTCCTAAACAGTGGCTCAAGGAACCACTCGCTCCTTACTGTAAATATTTCTTGAATGTTTTTTTGGGCGCTGGTTCTGGCATGACAAGCTTTTTTTCTGATGAGCCCTAAGCCTACCAATTACTGTAAGTTGAGGACACTTAACGGCAGCCTATGGCCTGAAAGTCCCTTTTAAGTCAGCCAGGCAGCCGTTCAGTCAGACATTCAGTCAGCTGTTCATACAGCCTGCGGCGACGGGAAAATTTCCTGCGGTTAAAACAGGAAGAAAGAAAGAAAGTCAGCTTGCTGAGGAGGCGAACGTGGCCTCATGTGGCTTACGACAAACCCATCAGGCAACAGGGCATGACAGAGAAGACAGCATTTTTAGTTGCTGCCACACAGCAGGAGTGTATGTGTACGTTTAAACCGAGTGCACTTCGGCTTCTGTATGCAAAAACTGTTGGTACAGTGTTGGGCAAGCAGCCAATCAAAAGCTGGGGATGACTTTCCACTTAAAGCCAGGGGAGAAATTATGTGCAAAAATATAATAAGTGGGTCTAATTTGCAGTCAACTCTAAAACTAGAATTTGCTAGTTTCTGCTTTGTATCATTGTAATTACAATATCTTTGTGGTTGGCAGAGTTGGTTGAAAAGAAACAAACAATTTAAAGATACCTCAGGGTGTTTTTTTAGGCCTTTGGAAAATGCTAAAGAGTAGCAGACACAGGGATAATTAAAATTAATCTCATTTACAATGTTTTTACTGGACTCTTTCTAGTTCTGGGAAAAAAACATGCACTCTTAATTAAGAATATAAGTACCAAACAAGTGCTGCGAATCAAATGGACTTGATTAAGTGATCATCAGCAAGTGTGAGCACTTCTATAAAAACAGGTGAGTGTTAGCACGATGACGATCTTTCCAGCAGAGTTCCTGGCACAAAAGCCCAAAAGTTGACGTTAAAAGCTAAAGTTAATGAAAGCCCAATTAGAACAAGTATGCTTAGGTTTGCAAAGTTTCATTTGAACAAAAACAACAAGAATGTCCTTTGGAGAGATTTGGCCATCATGCACAGCTCCGTGTTTGGCAAAAAACAAACACAGCATATCAGCACAAACACCTCGTACCAGCTGTCAGCCACAGGGGTGATGATTTGGGCTCGTTTTGCAGCCACAGGACCTGAGCACCTTGAGGTCATTGAGTCAATCATGAACCCTCGGTATACCAAGATATTATAGAGCCAAATGGAAGGCTGACTAAAGCTTGAATGAAACTGGGTCACACAACAGGACAACGATGCCAAACAAAAGCAGCAGAAAATGTACAATGACCTGGCTGAGGCGTTGCAAAGGGCCCAGTCAAAGCTCAGACCTCAAACCTATTAAAATACTATGGATATTACGAGAGCTGTGCATGAACGAATGGCTGAAAACCTCAATAAACTAATGTGTTGGCAATGTGAGAGACTGATAGTCATACAGAAAACAATCAAAGTGATTTCTGCTAAAAGTGGTTCAACAGACGACTGAATCATGGGATGTATTTTTCCCCCCAATCTGCATATTAGTTTTTGCAATGAATAGTCTTTCAGACTGTGCATTAAGGAGAAAGATTAGCTGATTAATAAAAAAAAATGTATCTCCATATTAATGAGCAGTTTAGGGCTGAATGTAACAGTTATTAGCAGATTTGTTTTACTTCAACTGATTGATGTCTATCTGTTCTAATGTCTACAAAGACTCAGGTTTAATAGAAATCTCATTTGAGAAATTCAACCATAAAATATGTTCTTATAAATAATTAATCATCCATCAAAGTGGTTGCCCATTAAATTTTTTGCTAAATTGCGTCTTCTGTTTCTTCTGTTTTGTTAAGCTCCAACATCCAGAAGTTTTACTGCCTGCATGGTCGAAATTTTGAATTAATTTCTGGTCAGCTAACCGCCCAACATCTGGCTAGAAGGCCACTTGCCTGACAAATCACACGGCTGGCATCTCCCTTCTGGCAAAGCACCAAACTTAGGACAAATTGCACATTATTCCCACTGAGACAAAAATTGCACACAAGTGGAGCAGCCTCCTGGATTAGGCTTCCCATAAATCTTTGCAGAGCCGGGAACAGCTGCACCGAATACTGACGGCTGAACAGCAACGCTCTCCTTCCCCTTTAAGGTTTTGTTAAATGTCACAGCGCGCATTGTAGGAAATTCATGGCCACTAAATATCAAGCAAGGTTGTGTCAATTAACATGCAGGGAATAAATTAGACGGAAGAGAGCCTAAAGCAGCCCTAATGGGATCCGTAATAGTCTTGCTCTTTTTAAACATGCACATGCGGTGTTTATTAGGCTCTTTGGTCGTAAGTTAAGGCGGAGGTAAAGAGGTGAACCAGTCGCTCTATGCGCTCCAGCAAATCACCTCACGTGTCCTGAAGGGGAATATAAGCGGCGCCTAAAATTCATGTTGGTGTAAAGCAAAACAAAAAAGAATATGATTTGAAAACAAATAAAGGGCAGAGTGCTTACTGGAAAGGTTACACAGTTATCACTGAGGTTTCCAACCAGTTTTTGTCAGAGCGCGTGAGGCAGAGAAAGGTTGATAGTTGTCAGGTCCAGGCACAGCCCACACCCCCCTCAGGTGTTTTGACATTTTAAGTGAATTTAAGCACGGCAGTCTTCTGCTGCAACCCTACACCACAGCGGTCTCCATGCCGACAGCAGCACCAGCAGTTGTCTCCCAGAACCAGCCCTGACATTTTGTCTTCTTCTCGGCATGAAGAGAGTGTGTCTGTTCCTGCCAGTGTGTGTGTGTGTGTGCGCGTGTGTGGCTTCATATGTGCCTGTTCAAAAGCTGGTGTGCTGCTGTGTGCTTCCTTCCACCCACCACTTTCTTTAGATAATGTAAGACACGAAACCTGCACACACTCAGGTGTCAAACCGCAGAGAAAAGTCTGCGTGGGCTGCAGAATGAGAGAGAGAGAGGGAGAGAAAAGATGGAAGGGAAGTAATCCTCAATAACACATCTCCCATACATGCCTCCCAGTAATGCCCAGATTAGAGCGCTGTTCTCAGAAACTGGAACAAGTGGAAGCACAAACACTGCCAGGTGTTCTCAGAGGCCCATTAGGCACATTTTCAATTAATTATTGCAAGCGTTATCAGATTAGCCTAATATTTTCCCTTTGCCACTGTGACACTGTATAATTAGATTATAGTGAGATTATGGGGATTTTTCACTGTAGTTGCACATCAGCATGAAATTATCATAACCACAATCTCGTGCCCTTTCATCGACACTGCCGGTCTGCTTTTTTGTTGTGTTTCTTTTTTTTGCGTGCAGTAAAACATCACAGGCCTCGTTCAGCCACGAGGTCGCAACACATCTGTGTGAAATGTCAACGAGAACAAAACAAAAAACGCACAAAACGTGTGTTTTCGCATATGCTCGGTGGTGAAGAAATACTGGGAAGAGTCGTGAAAAGTAGATTTTTTTTCTAAGTAGTTTGGCTACAAATGATACGACAGACGTACAGGAGCCTAGCATCTTACAGAGTCTGTGTGGATGTGTGCACTTTGTGAGCCCTTATAAGAGACTATGGCTTATAGTATTATATGTTGGTTATTAACAGGTTTTCCCGCAAGAGATATTAAACTTGATTTAATGTTTAATATGGTGCGGTATAGTTTTTATAGTTCTTTAAAAAAAGCACCATGAGCAGCATTTTTGAGGCAGTATGCTTCAGTCAGTCTAAGAGACTGTTTAATATGTTACACATTTAGGCTGTTGTACTGATACCAGGGAAAACTCCTACCAGTCTATGTGCCAAAGTACTATTGAGCAAGGACTGTGTTATGTGTCGGCAACCCTAAGGCATAAATAAAAGTGCTGCATGAGTGAGACTTGCAGTAAGAAAGCACTTTAAGTGCTTCACTGAATAGAAAGGCACTATATATATAAGTACCAATCCGTTTACCATACACCACGCAGGATTTAACAAAGTGCACAAGCCAGATTTGCTGATAGAATAAATTGCAACTGCTATCAAATGAACTTTAAAGAGGGTTATATGTGCATGTGGTCAACAAATTGTGGTAAACTTAAATGATTTTCTCCCCTAACTGTTCTATATTGTACAACTAAAATGCACATTTCTGTTTAATCTTCACAACTTTCCATGACGTAATCTTGTTTTGGGCCTTTGTTTATTTTTGTTGTCCGCCTGTACAAATGGACTATGACTTTGATATCTACAGCGATCTGCATCAGCATGAATAATGAGGTTGCCAATTAACTAGTTTTCCCTTTCACCTTCCTGTTAGCACATTCTTGGGGCAGATTTGCTTTTCATTTTATCTAAATCTAGGGTGAAATTACCGCATTAGAGGTTCCGATACTTTCATCTTATCTCAAAAAGTAGGTTGGGGCAGAAAAACAACTACAACTGTCGTCCCATACATTCAGATTCTCGTTTTTAACTAAATTTGAACCTTTTACTGGATTTTCTCTGCAAGAAAGCAGTTGTTAAAGCTATAGACCAAGTATGAAAATCGATCTTTAAAAAAACAAAAACACACACACACACACACACACACACACACACACACACACACACACACAGGAACACAACATCCTCCGCAAAAGGAGGATGTTGTAGCAGTAACGCTTGTGGGGAAGTTCTGACTTCCTCACAAGTCTGCTAGTTCCTGTTAGAGACACGTAACTGTAGAATAATTTCATTATTAACAGATGGAAAAAAAAAGAAAAAAAAAATTAGGGTGATATATCGTGTGAAGACATGATTTCTGTTGTGTCATGTGTGAAGGTGTTAGCCATCGCACTGAGTCGTGAATAAGGGAGCGACAGACAGAGTCGGTGTGGTAAGAAGCAGGACTAACTACTGTACGAGCTCTTTGATGGGCAGGTTGGAGAGCAATTCCCATGGATCCAAGGGGCACTTATGCAGGGGATATGGAGAAGGATTATGGCCCGGCTCCATGCATTTAGAGAAATAGAGATTACAATTTTATTTGAAAAAACAAAACAAAAAACAATCACAGTAATATCCACACATTGTGCAAGATGTAACATTTGAATGTCACAAATCTCTTGAGAAAACCGATCAGAAAGAAACCAGAGCAGGGGAAATCGTGACATGCAGAGCAACTGCTGAATGGCAGGTTTCACTAAAACTAACAGTCAAATCGTTAGAAAATAATGAAGAGCATGTTTGCAGCTAAAAGCACTGGAGAACTCACTAAAATGCAATGGGAATGGTTACATTTTGTAACATGGGCAAGTGGTTAAAATTTCAGATGTTACAATCGACACCTGACTGCAGCAACTAACCCATAAGAATCAACAGATGTTTGAAATAGCAGTAAGATTAAGATAACTGGTGGAAGTAGATAAAACTGATACCGGCAGGGGATAAATAGACTCAGCTAGTCATGGTCTATCTTCGGCTACTTTCAACTGATTGTTGTTTGACTTTACCAGACAGTAGATATAAAAAAAGATATAAGTGTAATATAAAAACAAACCCTTATTAGCAGTACTTGTCTGTATGCATTTTAAAAACTGAAATATAATATAACAAGCAAATGTTTGGATGTCTGACTCCCATTAGAAAAGACAACTGGTTGGAAATAAACTTCACTCAATGATTTTCTTATTTATATTTGTTTATTTGGGAGCAGGAGCTTAGAAGGGAGACGCAGATCTCATGTGCATGTTTAAGTGTTTATGTCTGCGTGTACGTACATCCTGATTGTGCTACCGCTGCCATTTTGGAATACAATAGCCTATGGAAACAGGAAGCTAAGCTGGAGACTTCCTGTGGTTCTTCCAATCAAGGCGCTTCCTTTCGGACCTAAGTTTGAGTGTGTGTGTTTGTGTCACTGTGGGTGCTGCTTGCATCCTGCAGGGGGTCACTTAGGGAGTCCGCGGAGAGACGGCAAGTTGCTATAAAAACATCAAGCGGCAGCAGCAGACAAACTGTCGTCAGAAGGAGGAGCGCTTCCACCCCAACGAGAAAGGAATTGGGAGGAAATCAAAGCTT
>NW_005187627.1:620158-623040 GCF_000239375.1 Pundamilia nyererei | reverse complement strand
TGTGTGTGTGTGTGTGTGTGTGTGTGTGTGTGTGTGTGTGTGTGTGTGTGTGTGTTCTCTGTTTAGCTGTCAGTCCTCAAATACCCAGAGAGGGAGAGGCTGGCTGATGTTTTCAAAGCAGTGCCTTGTGTGCATTAAGCTGTCGGAGATGACCTGACCTGGATAGAGGAAGCGGTGAATAAATAAATAAGTCTTCCACATTCACAGAGCCCTCATGCCTCTGTGTGTGTGTTTGTGTGTGAGAGACAGATGATTATCAGTGGAAATATCTTTGATTGATACACAAGTGGGAATATGCTAGTCAGGTCAAGATCAATATACAAATAAGATAAAAAAAAACAAAAAAAAAAAAACATCCAAACAAACCAAATGTGCGTGTTCCTTTACATACATGCACAGTGCGTCTATAGCTGCTTAATGTGTGTGTGTTTAGTACTTCTACGGGCCTTGAGGGCTGATATTAATGAAGCATTTCTCTCTGCAGAGCTCTGTCAGTACAACAAGCCCCTAACGTGATTAATAACTGCCTTGCTTCCCTTGTGTGTGTGTGAGCATGTGTGTATTTTTGTGTGCACGCACAACATATGATGCAATTACGTATGTGTTTTGTGAGAGCTTATTAGAGCCCGCCTGATGCATTGATCACACTGATATCGCACGCCAATTTCATCATGTTGATGTATTTGCTCAGACAAAACACTACTTCATTTAATTTCAATGATTATACAGGACCGTTCATCTTTTTGAACTAGTTCTGCAGTGTGCATTATTTGATGTTTGGGTCTTTTTTGTTTTCCTTTAGGGATGTGCAAACTTTTCCTTTCATCTTTTGTTACCAATTATATATCCCGACCCATTCAACACCACTTTCTCCCTAATTTACTACACAGGGAAAATTAGGGAAGAGGTTCCTATGACAGTGACACACAAATGAGCTCATCCCCAATCTGCCTATTAGTCTGAGTATTGAGTCTGGTATCGACCTTTCCTGTCTTCCTCATGCCAGCATTAGTGTTTGTGTTATATTTGATTTTCAAATGTACACTACATTTTGTAAAAATTTTCACCGTCAGAAATCAATAGATTGCAAATTACACTCAACTGAATTCTGTTTTCTTACCGCGGCATTTTCCCCGAATTGTGGAGGGCCGTTAGCGCATTGTTTACCTCAGCTGTCAATGTCAGGTGACGAGTGTTCGCCTCTGCTCTGAAAGAAGCTGTAAATCTTTGTGAAACAAGTCTGATACAAATCGAGTCAGTGAAGCTGACTTCTGTCCGGCGACAGCGACACTGATGAGAGTTGTTGAGGAACTTTGCTATGCTGAACTTTCCTGTTGGTAAGTGCTGCTGTTTTTGCTGCTGTTAGCCTCTGTTAGCTGCTGTTAGCCAGCAGTAGTAAAACTGTCCTTAAAGTGCATATAACATTGTTGGGCTCTGAAGCTTAGTAAATAAACTCTTACACGATGTGAGAAGGCTTCTGTTTATCAAACAGCTTCAAATTGTTTATCAGAATGAAAGTGAACACTCGAGCCCAACATTAGCCGGGATAACGTTAGCTTCAAACCAGCTGTTGTTATTGTGGTTTAGGTGGCATCGATCCAGAGACGGGAGGGTTGCATGTCTAACCTGCTAACTATAAGTAACTGTAACAATATCAGGAACAAATAAACATGTCAATGCACATTTTTGTGTGTTAGAGCCAAGATCTCAATTCAGGAGATGAGGCTTGAGGTGAGGTTGGAAAAGGACAAGATTTTATTAAGATGCCGCTGGCGTTGTCTTGTCCCTTAGAGTTGATGATAAAACAAAGGTATGAGCCTTCATATCTTGAGTCTGAAGGTACAGACATGTCCCTCCACAGCATGCTAACACCTACAACTAGTCTCCTCTGCCTTTGTGTACTACATAGGTGGTCCACTTCTATGTATTTTTAATGGGTTAAATATAAGTTTATGACAAAATGCATCAATTTGTTGAAAGATCTAATTACACACTAATCACCTCGTATTTATAAGAAAAAAATGTTTCTATTAAATAACCTTACGCTCAGGCTAACTGAAAGGCTATATGACAACTTGGTCAATGACTCTGTTGCACAGGTAACCCTGCTTCACATTTACTGACTACATCTTGCTCTCACCTCAATCACCAGCATCCTTTGCTCCCATCAGTTGCAGCATCAATCATTCATCTTAAGTAGTTTAACTCACCGCTCCCACTTACTTCCTATAGTTCCTTTTATACTCACAGGACTTCTCTGTCATCAACATCAGATTTTAAATTCAAATATTAATTAATTCAAAAATCCAGCATTTGTTCTTGGGCTCTTGCTATTTTGTGCATGTGTTTCCTCTTTGTTGCATAAGTGAATGTGCCTGTAGAGGCTTATGGAAAAGCTCAAGTAAACATTAATGAAAGGGAGTACATTACAGTAGCTCTTACTGTTTATGGCTCTATACTCTGCCAGCCACTGTGATTCTTCTCCTCCTGCCTGTCTAATAAGCTTTGCATCGGTGTTGTCTTTCTCTACAGGACGCCAGTATTCTTAAAGCTTCCGGCTGTAATGAGCCAAATGGTTTAATGTGACCACAAAGCAATGCTACAATGCTACAAACATCTATTTTGCATGACAAGCATGACAAGGCACTGTGAGATTTGCAAAATGTCTTTGCCGCCAAAAGACGGCTGGAAACGTTGGTGTATGTGAGTGCCCACATTATCTCCAAAGCTTCTTGCAGCCCTGCTTAGCAAGGTGCTCATCATTCATCTTCATTGCCCAAGGTGCCAGTGTGTGTGTGTGTGTGTGTGTGTGTGTGTGTGTGTTAAGACAGAGATTTAGTGAGGGGAAGAAGGACACGAGATTCACAAAGGTGGACTTTTGA
>NW_005187627.1:585127-619944 GCF_000239375.1 Pundamilia nyererei | reverse complement strand
GATCTAAAACCTGCAGGACACCGGCACTCGAGGCCTGGCGTTGCCTACCCCTGCCTTATGATGAGGATGAACTTCTCACAACTTCTGTCTCCTCAACACTCCCGTCTCTCCTCCCTCCCTTCCTTCTGAAATTAGATGTTCTACATGCCTGGTTTGCAAGACGCTATCTGTTAAACTTATTTCATCCCTCACCCGTATGCCTCTGCATTAAGTCTCTCTGACATGAAATGCCTCGCTGAGCTATCCACTTCTTGCCCTGCAACATATCAACTTCACAGACCCCATGAGCATGATCAGACTCGGCATCAGCACAGCCAACAGATGAATGGATCCACATGAAACTAAATATATAAAACAACCACTACCACCACATACACACACACACACACACACACGCACGCACAAAAAACAAAACACAACCAAATGCCTGCCAGCAGATACAAAATCAAATGGGCAGGATCTAAGTCACTCATCACTGGTTCCTGCTTCCATGCTCCATTATACAGCTTCATATGGTGGTTTCTCATCAGTTTTTCCCTTTCTTATCAAACAGCATGTTTTTGTGCTCACTTGGCAAACTGCCTCTAATCATGACTAGTTTCCACAATGTGGAATGCCTGAGAGCGAAATATCAAGTTTCCCTGCTGTAGGTCAAAATAATCATCCCCGATATCTGATGCAAAGGCGCAACTGTTCTTTGAATTGGGGTGAATTGCTGCGATTGTTAATATTAATGATCAGAGTCACTTTAGAGACACAATCTTCATGCATTAACATGAGCTGCTGATTTTATCATTTTGCTTTAATTATGCAGATACAGTTTTTCTCTTGGAAATGGACGAGTGATCAGAAGTGTTTGGGACTAACTGTCAGTGACTGCAGTGTCATCCTGTCTTAATTCTCATTTGCCTGATAACAGACAGACTTAACTCAGAGTCTGATTCTATTTTCGGTGGGGCATCACATCCGCTCGTACCGATTCTGAGGGATCTGATGTTTCCTAACCGATCCCAAACTAAAAGATGTCCTAGCAAATCTGGAATATCTGTTGCTCTTTAAGAGTCAGGCAAACATAATGTAAGAATCAATGCCGTCAAGCTTATCAATGATCGGTGCAATTTTTGGGTGGTCCCCCTCAATCTTCTTCTTCTTTAGTTCCTGCATACAGCTTCAAAATGCTCCAAGCACATTGGCTCCCAGTTGGTCTTCCTACGGCGCTCATTGGACTGTTCCAGCCGAGAAAACGATGTCTCATGCCACGATGCCAGATGAATCAGTGAACTCGGTGGAGCGGACCGATTCAAAGGTCTGGACCCGGGCAAAAATTCACAGTGCAACTCATCCAAAAGAACATTGCTAATAAAGCCAAGTGGAGGACAGCAGGAGCAACATATGGCCCGTCTTGGTTGGTTGAGTTTATCAAATGTTTCAGAGCCCCTGAGTTTGAGCTCTGTGGTTTGAAACATTTCAGTGGTGGGGTCTGTGCAGATCCTAGAGTTTTGTTAATGCAGATAATTTTTTCTCAGTTAATGAAAGAAGAGTTAAAGAACAAAGTAATATCCTTGATCAACACTATGAAAATTCAAAGATAACAACAAAGTAACAAAAACACCACAAAACTCACTTCACTTCAGTAGAAAATTTGCGTTTCTGCAACTCTGCCAAATGAATTAACTAATGAACTGGCAGCTTTTAACTATGTTGAGGAGCATGAACAGCACCTAAAAATAACTAGTTGTTTTTTTGTCACTATTGACTTTAGCAATAGCAGCTGACAAAACAGTCTGAGTTCATTAAGCAGCTGCTTTAAAGCTTTCGAGCCACATGACATTCTATTCACCAGCAGTCCAAACAGGACAATGTCAAATTCACAAAATATGCAACGTGCGCACACTAAAATCAGAAATACGGGATGGTCGCTCAGGCTCTGTAAGGTCCTCCAGGACCAGGTGACATTCTCCAGCAACGATGCACGGCTGCTTTAGCTGGGCACAGCGAGCCATCAATCTTTATAAATCATTCACTTCTCCTGCTCTGACCTCCACACGTAAACACCGCGAGGACACACAAGTGCACACAACTCAGTCCTGTTCCTCCTTTTTCCCTTGCAGTGCTTTGCCATCACTATGTTGAACCACGAGCATCAGAACAAGATGTGACTGTAACGGAGGCTAAACGTTTAAAAAAAAATAAAATAAAATAAATTTCGAAGAGAGAGATGAGACCTGAAATAGCCTGCCCTGCAGAGCTCTACGACCTACATCGAACGGACTGACATTCAATTGAAGTAAAAATCCATAATATTCCAAAAATTAGACGTAAATTATGCCTGTTTTTTTTTAAATTACATAAAAATTCAGACTTAATAAACCTAATTCATGTTATTTTTGTTGTTGAGCATATGCATTAAAGCTCCAACGTTATAAAAACCCTGCACTGTAGTGAAGTAATGCGCATTAAAGTTTCATCAGCAGCTGCAGTTTGAAAGGAGAGCTTCACAGTTTATATTAGCATCATTAGCTCCTGTGGTCGAGCAAATAACAGAGAAGAGAGCAAAATAAAAGCATTGAGCTTGCAACTGCACACCCTTTACTGCAACTGTAACCAGTTCAGACTCCTGTGGTAAAAGTGATGCACAAATGTTACGTGTTGGCATCGCAACTTTTACAGAAAAGTGACCGCCGTGCTTATACAGACCTGATCAAATGCATCAAATTAAGTCTAAAAGGTGGCTTAATGTGTAATTTACGAGATCATGAGCTTCCTGAGATCTTGTTTTCAACTGCTTTTGAGTCCCTATGCTCACTCTGTCCTTACTGACTTTTCATTTTAACCCGTGGAAATCCTATAATAGCTGGAAAAATGGAAAAAAATCTCGGTTAAAGGCAAGAAGGGATGGATACGAAGGGTTAAAGATCCATCTCAACGAGAGATAAAGAATTTAGAATTACATTTGCCTGATTGGGACTTTATGGGGAGCCAAGTGGATAACAGTGAATTATTCATCAGCTCCGTTTAAAGATCAGTTGGGACTGAAATGAATGGAAGTTTATGTGGATGGGGTGGGCTAGGGGTCAAATTTCAAGATAAAAAAGGCAGTCTTCTCGTCGCTCCCATCAGAAGTGCGGCTGTTGTGCGCCGCCTCCCACCCACTGAGCCATCCAGTCCTTCCCCCCCGTGGTCGCCTTGCATTTTAATAACACGGTCGCCCATTGATCTTCGGGGAGAGGTTGTGTTCGCTCCGATTTAGACCAAAGGAATGCTGGAATGTCTCTGACTCTTGAGTTGGGAGCCTCTTCCTGGTCTCACCTTTGACCCTTGCTACTCCAAAACAAGGGAGCTTTGGCTCCATAGAAGAAGAGCTGGGGGGCGACTGAGGGTAAAGCAGGCGGTGACCATCAATATCTATGTTTTATATCTCACACTACAATTTTAGAGTATGAGATGAATATGAATAAATAATAAATAATAATATGATTATTAAACCATAGAAGGAAATATCTAGAGTAAGATTGATATATATTGGAGGCAACGAGACATATTTTCTCCTGGTTATAACAACACTAGCTCACAAACTCATTCCCTGTTTTGCCCATGCATCTAACTTTAGCTGCTTGTGCATGTCAGCCTATGGATAGAGTCATGCTCTGTGGTCCTGGGTAAACACACAAGCTAAAGGCTGACTGCACATGTCAACACACGCTGAGCCTCCTGTTCCACAGAGGGAGTAAATACACATATGCACAGTACAGAAGAACAGCACCTGAGTAACTACCTGTGTGTTCATGGATAAAAGCCTCATAAAAACAGGCTACACGCTACGTGCATGTAGATATGTCCTGTGCTACCAGATATGTCCCTGGTAGCTATACATAACACCCCTTTAACCCCATCAACCTGTGTAAATCTGAAACCTGGAAGAGTGCCTCTGAATGTATGTTTTTCCTTCTACCATAACCCATTCCCATGTGACCAACTCGCGAGGCAGGAACGCTGGAAAAATCAGCATCATTACATCATCTGGCCTGTGCTAACCTCAGCCGCTTGGCATGGGCGAGAGCGGCCGGCAGTGCCAGCATGAAGGGAACTTGGAAGCATTTTTAAAAATAAACGTGGAGCAGTAAAACACAGAATGAGTAATCGTGCAGAGGGTTAAGCTGGGCAGCGTGACCGAAGGGGGGAGAAAAAAAAATTCTAGAGCATGGCTGAAGTAAGCAGACTGAAAAGGGCTTTTATGGGTGCCATGCCAAGTCTGAAGATATATATGCACAGAGGGACAAATAAAAAGAAGTATGAGGAGCGTATGGGAAAAGAGAAACAGGATATAAATACGAGACAGTGTCAGAGATAAATAAGGGATGGCTGTTTGAGCGCAGGTGGCAGAGAGCAAAAACAGGGAAAGCAATGAGGTAAGGCAAATACATGGCAGATGACATCTATACATATGTATGCATCCATGCAAGTGGACGTGAAAGAGGAAAGATGAGAAGCAGGGGGTGAAATTAAAGAGGAATGCAGATGAAAATAGAGAAAGCATGCACTGGTGCTGCTTTAGACGGAGTTGAGGTGCAATCTGAGACGATGACAGCGCTTCCTTTCCTAACTTCAGTTCTGGCATTTCCAACAGAAACCCTGAGAGTGAAGGACCCCGGCTGTAATGTTACGTTCGACGGAGTGCAAACAGCTGTGCGAGTGGATGTATAGCTGCACAGGTGTGAATGTGTGTTGTGAACATGATGTTGTTACTAAAAGAGTCGATTCAGCACACGGAGAAGCACGTAGACGGAGAAGCACGTAGACAACACCAGTAAATACAATCTTTGTGAAAGGAGGGGATAAACACAGGGTATTCCCTCATCGCCCCTGGCTGCAGTTTCTGCCGACCGAATAGAAACAGAGAGGAAGCCTCAAAAACGAGCGCAAGAGGGAGAAAATTATAGATCTCTCTGTCACTGTCTGCTTATGTCATGAAAACTACCCGACCACATAGCATTAGCCGTGACGGTTCAGCGCACTCAGACACTGAGACATGGCTTTAGCAGCATGTGAAAGGTTTTGTCACTGCCCCTCCCCAAAAAAACCCTAAGAGGGAAAGGGAAATGGAAAAAATGGGTAAGGAGAGCTAGGAAGGATGGCTTTTACTATCCGGTGAGTTAAAACATGCAAGCCTTGTCGGAAAGAGAGGAGACTAAACCATGTGGCGGGTGGGGTGGGGGAGGAGACTTCCCAAAGATGACGGTGTGGTCTTTGAGTGTCTTAACCGTGCAGTCTCTCCCACCATGGATCAAAGGCAGAGAAGTGGCTTGGCTCTCGGCGGCATTAAGTCACGTTAAGCCTAGACGGAGGCCATACACATGCTCCCACAAATAAACCTGACTGGGATTAGACTGACAATGGCCCACAGTGAGTAACAGGCTTTCAAACAAGGTCAGACCACAGTCACATAAGCAGCGAGCATGCAGGAAAATAAAAGATGTGCTTGAAAATGGGCTAAACTGCTTAAGGTGCGGTTGATTTAATTTACCAGTGTAACGTGATGTTTTTGTGGGTCGCTTCGTTGCAGGTGAGATGCTTAAAACTCTTGAAGATTTAGGTTTCGCACAGAAATGCAGCGCTTTTCCTTTCACATTTAACTTTCCTGAGAATTCTGCCTAAACCTCAACATATGTTAACTGTGTCACCTTTAAATACTTCCAGTATTTAAAGTGGTGCTTTACATGCACTTCAACAGATGAGCAGTGTTTTGTGTAATGTTCAGTCGCTAACCGTCTGATGAGAAAATTCAAGTCGCTTGGACCTGAGGAGACCCTAGTATACTCCTGGATGTGGAAAGTCTGATCCCTTTACTTAGCACTAATTAGCCGGTATGCATGGCTGTGCATTGGACCTTGAAAGTGTATGAATGCAGCTTGCCCTCTTTCGCTGTTAAATTAACACTCCACCCTCTCATTTGTATACAGTAACCTCTTTTATACTGTCTGTGCTAACTACATGCAATAGCAATATATGAATTATTTCTAAACACCAACAAAACACACTGAAATTCTTACCTTGCTGCTGCTTTGGAGCTGTGTAGCCTGTTGCTGTAGAAAAATTAACAATAAAGAAACTTTTTTCCCCTTTTTGGTCAGTATGTTAGTCATCATCAACATCCATTACTTATAGGCTATCAGTGTAGCCAGCTGATACCCAGCCCAAGACTTTCTTCTCCTTGTACCGATGTGATCGTTTATTAATTCAGATAAAAAGCTATTTATAAAAAGCTAAATTATCTATGATGTCAAATGCAATCACTCTTTTGCTCTCCACACGGTCTGCACCCAAGACCTTGGAGTACTAGTGGACAGCAGAAAACTTCCAGCACGATAAATCCTGCCTCTCGCCTACATGTTGTGCATAATTACAGGCGGATTACTTGTTCAGACGATTACAATTATTGTGGTCAATGCTGAGCTCTATAAAATACCCGTTTTTGTGAAGTTACCTGGGGTTTCAGCAGTTGAACACCACCAAGGTGAAGTAAGCCTTGTTGGGTTTGGATAAACAGTATCCTGATATGGATGTAGGAAAGGCAGAAGCAAAGACTGAGGCTGACATCCTATGAAATACTCAAAAACTGAATTAGTTTCCAAGAGGGGAAAAAATTAAATTACTATGCTGTTTAAAATGTTTTTTTTTTTTTTAATTCTCTCTTAACAGCACAGTACATCAAAGCCTCAACACTCACAGCATGTTTTAGTCCATATTCTGAATTCTGATACCGTGCACCGAGCTTTGATCGGGGCTTTAAAAGAGCTTTTGGAGATTTAGCAGGTGAAATAAAAAAAGCAACAAGTCACTTTAAGGCCGCTTTACGAATGTCTGAAAGCAGACTGAGGGCCACAGAGGTACAAACCAAGAAGAAAAGTAAAGAGACATAAAAACACACAAAGAGGTGTCAAACTGACTTTAACTTAATAAAAAAGAAAAAATCTTCTGACATTCACACAAACTCACACAGATCTAAAGGTCCCTCTGGTGTCACCGGGCTGTCAGCCTCTGCATTAGACACCCGAGCATGGCAACACATTTGGACTTGCCGACACTACCTGTCAGCACCAATATTAAAGCCCTTAACTCAGACGCAGATATATAAACACACATGCACGCATTTAACAACACGTGCTGCCGTGCACGGACGAACATAAAAACACAGAGCGACAGCCACGGACGACGGCTTTAAATATCGATGCGATGAAAGGGCGAGGCTCTGCCGATTTGCAGGAGGACAGAAAGGATGGGGAGAGACAGAGAGGGAGAGAGTTCAGAGGGGGAACACGGGGAGATCAAAGGGGGTGTTTCATAGTCAGTCCCTTGTTGGACTGTTTGGGAGCTGTTGGCTGTCAGCGGGCATGAGAATAAACACAGATAAATGTGATGCAGAGACTGGTTTACATACAAAAGCTTTGCTGCTTTGCTACACACCCACTCCAGAGTGTAGACACAACAGGGACTGACGTGCAAACACGTGATTATCACACACAGGAATACAAAAATAAACGTAATCAACGGGGAGGCTTCCGAGAAAAGTGATTCTTCTTGCTTTCTCTCTAATTTACATCCATCAATTTTAATGTGCTTTCATCCACTGCGCCTAAAAAGTACAATATAGCATTTTAAACTGGGACACCACCAGTTTTGTGACGTGTACGAGCTTAGAGGATTATTGCTGCCAAGTGCCAATAGAGCTAGAAATAAATAGTAATATATATTCCATTACAGTCCTATTTGGATATTTGTTCACTGGTATTTAGTTATCAGGTTCAATCAGAATGATTGTATTTGGCAAAGCTTTAAAGTTTATTAATGTGCAAGGTATAAACCCGCCTCCTGAACTGTGTTCTCGCAAAATAATTTGCATTATTAAAAAAAAGGTCTAGTGAGGAAATATTGTTTGATCTTCCAAAACCAATTTTTTCTGATTCAGATTTTCATTTTTGTATATCACTTTACCAGGTAACAGGATGCTGACACTTGTTTATTACTGCACTCTCTCCATAAAGCGCTGAGCTTTAGCCACGTTGCTTTTCTTACATTCTTTAAAAATGTCCGTGTTCAGCTCGGTGAAGGCGAGTTAAGTGCCTGATTAGATTTGTTATTAAAAACGTGTTTGCAGTGGTTCCTCCCACGGCCAACTTAGGCAGTGATGTGTTGATACTCGCTGTGACCTCTATGCTAATGACAAGAATAGCATCTAGCAGGAGTATTTACCTGCCCATGTTGTATGTGTATAGGGGAAAAATAATAAATACTACTAATAATAAATACTTAAAGTAATATTAGTATCTAGTAACTAATACTTTAACATTAACAAATAATTAAATTCCATAAATGTAAGTTGGCTTATAAAACCACACCTCAGTGCACAGGAAAAACACCTCCTCGTGCTGGTGTACTAACTCATTATGCTACTTGACATCATTGATCGTCACCTGTCACACTCATTCTATCCTGTTTCGATTGAATAGAATGAAAAATAGAATTATTAAAATTAATTTCAGTCTGAGTTATCATGAGATTGCTGAAAACACAGAAGAAGAAGGCAGGTAGAAAAAAAACAACAATCTTAATTAAAAATTAAAAATAACAATAATAACAAAAACCAATAAAACAAACCAACAGCAGCCTTAAATATAACACCTGCTGTTAACACTAATCGTTAAATATTTTACTTATGCTGCATCCACTTCAATGTGGTATTAAAACAACTGTAGATCAATGCCTTTATTGATTACTAATTACTGGGAAAAGGACTTCTGTCTCTCTGTGTTCACATATTCCAATTGTCCACTAAGCACTTCCGGGAACTATCCAAAGTCTACATGTACCACATGATGATCCTGCAGTCTGAACCCTCGCTGACGCAACGATTCCCGAGCTCTGTTGGGGAGTTGGCTTTATGTGTGTTCGTTATGTAACTGTTAAAGTGAACCATAACACTTAACTGCAGGCTGTAAAGCCAAACAAAAAGCTGTAAGGCACTAAAATGGATCACAGGGCTCAGTGAAACTGCAAGACTGGGTGTAATGTTCTGTGAGTTCATCGCTTTTACTGGTCTCTTTTGACAACACATCTAGCCATGTCAAAGTAAACAGCTTTATATAAACGACTGTGGTTTATATCTGCAAAATTGCATTTTAGCATTGGTGGGTTTATGAAGAAAGAGGTCAGTGTGTCAGCGATACAGTGGCCCTCTTCCCCCACACGTCAAGTGAAGTAAAATCATTAAAATCACTCCCAAAACAAACATGTTTTGCAGCATAACAGAAAAATGTCTTCTTGTTATGTGTTGCATCCTCTCCTTCACTCCAACGCCCACACAAATAATCAATCTGAAACCTGACATTTTCAACCTTTTCCACAGGAAAACACTTGCAGATTGAAGCAAGCAATTCAAAGAAAGCCACGAGTCCTGGGATCGCTAGGACTGCTTATTTTTCAGTAGACGTTTTTTTTTCTTTCCTCGAGGCTTTTCTTTCCCCTATTGTTTTACCGTGATTGTCAACCTCGCACCTTCTGTTTACATCCACGTGAGACAGGCGGTCCTGTGCTGTGGTTTCCTATCGACTGGACAATAAGGTGATTGCCCGAGCTGTTTAGCTCAGGCTTCATAAAGATGTTACACATAGAGGGGGGATTGCATTTACTTTGTTTCTAGCGAGAGAGGCATAAAGTACAGAGGAGGAGATGGAGAGGAAGCAGAGACCAGGATGCGTCCTTTCAGGATACTGACCATGTTTACCCCGACTGCGTCTCGCTGGCCACTTTGCCTTTAGAGGATTAGTCCGAGTGTGTGTGTATGGGTGCATGTGTGTTTGAAAAAATTGGCAGTGGTTGATGGGCTGGAAGGCACAGAGCTTCCCTTCGCTTTATAGAAGTGTGGTTGGTTTCGTGCACTTTCACAGGCGCACGCAAGCACAAACAGCCTTTTTCGGCCCACCAGGACTTCCTAAGCAAAAATATCCACAGAGTCCAAACCAGCTCCGTAGCAGAGATACGCGCTAGGAAATACACAGCACGCACACAAGGCATCTGGCCTCATGCTGTTCAGGTCTAGGAGGAATAGCTAACAGCGGCGGCGGCAGTGAGTTTCTCATAACATTAAGAGATAGGCTTCCCTGCAGTTTCCTCTAGTGTTTCTCTAAAACACACAATGTCCTCCCTGAAGTGCTTCTACATGCACAAAAACCAGAGCGAACAGAGAGAATAAATCTATGTTGCCGACGGCTCTCTGGCTCTGGATGGAGAAATCTCCAAAGGTGAAGAAGCACTTAACACCGAAAAGGTTAAGGCGTGTAAGACAACGAGGAGGAGACTGCAGCAGTATGAATTCACCCTAAACAGGAAATGATCAGAATGGCTGTTCAAAAAGGGGGGAAAAAAAAGATGCAGCCTTTGCATCAATCAAATTGGGCCTTTTTTTGGCTGTTCTGAAAACTTTCAGGTTTTGGTAAAGTTGTTCAAAGTTTTGAAACTCAGGAAGTGACAGTTCTGCAAACTTGTACCTGGAGCATTCGTCACCAGCTTGCTGAAAGTACATGCACGAGGGTGTTGTATAAAAACAAGCTGCACAGATGATCATTTCCTCATGTAGTCTATTAACCTAACAGAGTTTGCCTTTTTAAAATGGTAGTTTTCTCTCTCATAATGTGTAAACAGATAAGAAATCACGTTACAGCCCTTTTCATTCAGCTCGAATGCTTACTCCTTGTTACTGGCGGACAAAGGGTTTGAAATACCAGGATATCATATTCCATGAAGGCAGCTATCAGTTAATAAGGCTGAAGAGGAAGTCATCGGCTGATTACAGATCCCCTCAGAGAACCTTTTCCTGTTTTGTTGCTTATATAACTAAACAATTTATTAAATTACAAATAATGTGCAGATTGTGCTGCCTCCTGAAAAACATTTCCGCTTTTTCCCCTCGTTTAGTGCTGTGATGGGGTTTTTTCTCTTTTTTTACAACGCGTGATTTGAGTCGAATCATAAAAGAAACTTGACAAACAATATGCGTCTATGCGTATATGGAGGGAGGGAACTTATAGACCTCACGGTTACAAAAAAATGTGACAAAGTCTGGTTTTGCCAAACTTGTAGCAGTTGTACCGCTCACCACAAACACTGTGAGGACTCCACATCATCGTCTTTTCTGCGCCCAGCCACACGTGAACAGCGAGGCCCATCGAGGTACAACGAGGCCCTCCTATCTACTTATCATTATAAGCCTTACTTCTGTCTCCATCTTACTTTGAGCAGTAAATCACCGTACTCTCAGGCTTTGACTTTGATCTCCTCTGCCCCTTTAAGAGGAGTGGCGGCCTACTGCTTGCAAGATGCTGTGAGATCTCGCAGAGTGCCCGGGCATCAGGCGGTATCCCACAGTGCCGAGCAGGCCATCAAATCACACGGCTTCAAAACAGAGGAGCGGCAGGAACACAGGCAGGAATGGAGAAAGGGGAGTTAAAAAATGTACGAAATGTAAAGTGTCGAAGGCCCAGAGGTGTGCTTTTACCGTCTTCCGCCAGTTACCCTCTCCCAGTCGGCCAGCAAAACCCAGCAGCTTTTAATGCAGCAAAAAGCAGCGCTGGATGCTCATCATTTGATTATCCCCAGAGACGCATTTTTCTCTACCGTTCCTCTGTCCCTGTAAAATACCCCTACGCCCTGTTCTAGCTCTCCTCCACCACCTGCCTTTGTGGCCACTTCCTCCTACTCCTCCTCTCTGCCAGATTCCCTAATGAGGCTCCGTGGGAATGCTCTCTGGTTCCCTCACTGAAGATAGACCTGTTCGCTCTCTCGTTTCTTAGGAGCTGCTGGAACGGATTGTCTGCAGCGTGGAGCATATGGCCTAGCTGCTCCGGCATTCGTGCACGCACGCACGCGAACGCAAAAAACAAGCGGGCAGCCATGCACTTTAGGGCACACTGTTTTTTCGAGTTAGTATGCATGCGTGCGCATTACTTCGTGCATTAATTTAGAAAGGATGAACATATGTGAGCATGCGATGACACAAGCATGCACATGCTGTTTTACCATGTATAGCGTGTAGTGCTCTAGCTTGTTGAAAAGGCACAGCCACCTTAAGTTGAGGAAATGCTTTTAAGTCATGCTGGACTGTAGTTTTGTGATTTATATATGAGTCAATGCTTACACTAATGCATTGACTAAGTTGATCCATGATCCATTACTCAAGCAAGACTAATTATGTCATATCTGGCTATTTTCCCCCTGAATTGATCATCCAACTCTTTTGTAATTTTAAAATTAAGCAATGTGGTTAAAATTAACTGCCTAATTTCATTTTTTACTATTTTATTTTGACTTTTGAAGTGCACTGCTGGCAAGCATTTTTGCACCATCCCTGCAGCTGGTGGTGGCAGATGGCTGGCCCACCCTGAGCCTGGTTCTGCCAGTGGTTTCTTCCTGATAACAAAAGAGAGCTTTTCCTCCACACTCTCGCCAAGTGCACGCACACACGGGGCAGCTAAATTGCCGGGATTCTCCTTATGATCAATTAATCAAGCCTTTTATTTGTCACGTGCAAAGCGACATGTTGTTCGTTCTGCAATGATACCTGCACTGCACCATCCAACGTTAAATACACTTGATTTTCCAAATGATGCAATAAGCAATAAGGGCGGGGTGACTACGCAAACACATGGCCTCTTTTGTTCAAATCCATCACCTGCTGTTTTGCTGGTTGTGCAAATTTTGTGGTTTTATTTTTCTAATTTAATCTCTGCATCCTTGAGAGCATCTATATTCGTAGCCTTCGCCCCACAAAACAAAACTAAAACACAGTACCCATTGCTGGGATAACTTTCCAGACCTACAACATCCTGTGACACTTTATTAGCATCGGATAAGCCTGGAAACTCATGCCCCAACAAATGAATGCACTTCCTGGATCAGGTTTCCTGTCTCTCTCTTTCTCAATAGAGCAACCTATCAATGCACGCCGTGGCGTTGTTCTAACTCGAGGTTACTTTGTGTCTGAGAAGCTGCAAACCCGGCATTAAAAGAAAGAGAGAAAAAAAAGTAACATTTAAATGTCCAAAAAGCTGGATGGGGAAAAATTCTTGTTGACAGCCAGACGAGAGCAGCACATTGCACCAAAATTCGCGACGTAAATCCAAATGTGAAACGCCGTCATTGCATTCATATCAAAATCTGGCAGATGACTACATGGAGCAACCGCTGAATGACTGGCAAAAAGCTTAATGAGAAAATATTGGCTCGGCCGTTCCTGAATTGAACGGCAAAGATGTTTAGCTGCGCTCTCTTTCCAACAATATGCCGGTAATTGGATAATAAAGTCTACCTTGATGGAGAGTTGGGAATACTGTGGTCTTTCTTTCTTTTTCCCCTCCCCGAGCAGTAAAGGTCTGACTCTGATGAGCTTAACGGGCACTTCTTGAGGATATCGAGTGCATCGTGATGGGTCAGGTTCGTTCTGTTGTGCTTCGCTTTATTTCGCTCACGTTCTCCTGCTGCGTCTCTCCCGCTTCACTCCTTCCTCTCTATCTGGCTTCTGTCTCGCTTTCTCCTCTCTGTCTCTGACTCTGACTCACGCAGTTAGCAAGCAGACTGTTTTGTCCAGGTCTATTTCTGGATGTCATGCTGTGGATCAGAGAAATAAGATTAAAAACAGAGCGAGAGAAAGAGAGATATTTCCCAGCGGCTTAAGGATCGAGGAAACTTAAACCGTTTTATTCAAAAATAAATAAATAAAAATAAAATGTGACACTCAACAAAAAGGACAGTGTCACACTAAAGCACAGGTCGCCGGGCGCGCACACTGACACTAAATGGAACTAAAACACCATAACCATTCCTCATATCCCACACTGAGCTTTAGGAAGCCACTGTATTATAGCGAGTCCACGGCTGCTTGTAGTCCGATCGATAACTGAACCTGATAACGTTTAACAAATTGATTTTTGAAATGGAGCTTTAAATGGATAAAGGCCACGGATACGCGTTTCATAAAGATACCCGGTATGTTTCATTTTTATGTTTAATACGCCGCTTGCTCGGCCAAGGTGCTTCTCTCAGTCGTCTTTCTCTTCCTCCTAAACTGTTTTTGGGAACTTGCCAATTACCGGCGCCGTGGGATGCATGCATGCATGCAGGTTTTAAAATGTTTTTACACTTTTTTTTGAAAAATACTGCAGGAATGAAAGGCAATGAAAAGAGGATTTCATTTTTCCTGATGGAGCTGTGTTTTGTATTCGGAAAGAAAATGTATTCTTTGCAGCTACGCTAATGGAGGAGCACCTGATTTTCATTTTCATTTCTTGTGACATTTAAAAAAGTTTCCTTGTTAGTCTGATGGAAAGTCTGAGTCACTGTGGGGAGAAGAGCAGGAAGGGAAGGGGAAAGGGAATTTCTCTGGTTGCAGTAGATGTCCGCCCCTCCCTGAGCTGCCGGAGCTTTCTTCCTGTTAAAAGGTGAGTTTTTTCTTCCCACTGTCACCAAAGTGCTTGCTCATAGGGGGTCATATGATTGCTACGTTACCTACCTTACAATATAAAGCGCATTGAGGCAACTGGTGTTGTGATTTGGCGCCATATTAATAAAGCTGAATTGAATTGCAGAGTAAGAGTTGCAGAAAAAGGCATTTTTAAGGGGTTAGTTTTTAAAATTTTAAGCCACCAAAGCCACTCATGTAAACCAAACAGTTCAGGAAGATTTACTTCAGACATGACCCCCCCCCTCCCACCCCAATCCCCTCATTTTTTGTTCTTTCTTCCCGTTTCTTGCTTTTAACCTTGGAAACTCAACTCCAGCTGTCCCACATTTGATGAATGCCACCAGCTTTGGAGTTAACAGAGGCTGTGGAACAAGAAAAAAAGAGTCATCCCCTCTCGCATGGATCATAACAAATGCCTCGTATTAATCATTCCTCCCATTAAATCCCTCTCGACCAACATATTCCACTGTCTCTTTTTTCCTATTTCGGTCTTTTTACAGGCCACTAAGTTCCCTCTGTCCCTTGCCAAGGGGGTCAAGGTAAGTTCAGTTCATCCTTACCCACCCCATGTGTGATCCTGTGAGGAGTAATCCTTCTGTCGACACACAAACACACGGCTTTGCATACATTGGAAACCACTAAGGTGTGCCAGCGTGTGCATGACTCATGATCTACACGGAAGCCGGGAGGGAGGGCAAGGGAATAAAAGAACAGGCAAAATGTGAGATGTGTTTTCTACCGGACAAATGACTGCAACATTTTTCCGCTACCGGGCGGCGAGTCAGGTCCGTGCGGATCAGCGGAAAGCCCAAGAATGTGACTTCTCAAACACCGGCTGGACTGAGCTTTGAGCTTTGATCCCTCACTGAAGAGAAAGTCGGATTTTCCGGCACACTGAGTGACGGGCCTGCGAAAAAGGGTCGGGACTGGGAAAAGCCGAGTGGTTACTATGGCAGAAAGGGATTGTGCATGTGTCTGTGTGTAAGTGTGTGTATGCGTGGGAGGGAGAAGCGGAACAAGGGAAGGGGGTGGGGGTCGAAATGGCACCGCATATGCTCGTTTTCAAACTCCTTTCTTTTACCCCACCGCCACCAAGTCATTTCTTTCTTGGCAACTGTTGGCTATAAAGCTTTTCTCAATGTGATACAGAGGGGATGTGAAGGGCTAAGACTCGTCTGCGGTCTCCAGGGGCTTTTGCAGGAAGTACTGTATCAGAGACGGGAGGAGATAGATTCCCGGACAAGCGGGGAACAATGGCGGTGACATGGCATAACTAATCGATATGAGAAAGCTCCAACTTGGGGACAGGGTCAGGGCTCTTGATGTGGCAGACTCCATCTCTGCCGGCCAGTTTCACTCTTGCTCTCCAGTCCCACCATCCCTCCACACCCTTCATTTCCTTTCTCAGCGGCCATCCTTTGAAATGCTAAACAATCGGGGCAAAGTCCACACCTCGGGTTTCCCCTTGAGACGGCAAACTAATTTTCCCCTGGCACCATGGTTCACCCCTGGCTGTCTGCTCATCCCCGCCAGAAAGATGGAGGGATAAGAGGCTGGGAACCAACAGATCAAGGCGGTTTAAAAAAATTAAAAAAATAAACTGCATCTCCCCCTCCCCCTTTTCATCATCATTAAGACTGGCAGCTTGGCATAACTAAAACATTTGCTTTCATTTACTGAGGACTTATTTATCCTTTCTGCAATTAGATGATGGAACTAATCTGCACATGAAACGATGCAGCATCTTATGCCTGAATGAAAACGGTCTAGGTTTCTTTTTACTCTGTGCCGTCTGCTCCAGCAGTCAGTCAACATGTTATTATTATCTTCATATACTTTCATGGTGCTCCTATGTTTTGTAGCTAAGTAGCTTTTTCCATTTTCACAGTATATTTTTTTTCATTTACTTGAGCGAAATTACTTTTCATCTAAGAATGATTAGGACAGGATTACACAGATTTTACTTCATTATGTTGCATCACTGTGTTGATAAAACTAAAAATCCCCTCCAGTTGCTGAAAACAACAACGATGGGATCAGAATAAGTTGAAAATGTATCATCCCCAAACATTTTCACAGGCAGGACTTGAGATATGCATCTTGCCCTTCAGCTGATCCATCTACTGTTTCCTGAACTCTCATCACAAATGGTCTCTATCAAATTGGGCTGTTCGATATAACGATATAAAAACGTCTATCGTTTCCTTTTACGCTATCGTTTGTTTCGTGGTGTCGCAAAATAAACTGTTTACCACAATATTTTTTCATGGTTTTGATGGTCACTGTAGTGGCTATATTAATTTCTTAAAGTTCTCACTTTCTCTTATATTTAATATAACCACACTACAGAGGACAAGCGCCTGTTTTTATGCGTTGTGGTTAGCAACAACGACGGTAACAGCATCGCGTGTCCGCTTGTTTATGTTCCACGTAAACCTTTCACAATAAAGCTCAAGATCCTGTTGAGACTTTTCAAAATAAACCGAATCACGTGAAAGAGCAGATTATTAACGGATGAGAAGTAAAAAAGAGCCGCCAGGTGCTAGAAAATAAACCTTAGACTCAAACGTTAGAACAGGCTTTTCCCCGCAGCACGCCGTGTAATAAATACTCACAAAGAAAACTGCGGCCTTTACAACTTATGTGTAGTTTCATACATCGGTTAAAACACTCGACTCCAGCTACATGACGCGCAGCTGGAAGCACTTCCCGCAAGTCGAGCTGCCCGAGATTCACAGAATTTACAGAAAATGTTACATTTTTGTGATTTATATCGTTATCGGACGATAGAATTCTTATATCGGGATATGAGATTTTGGTCATATCGCACAGCCCTACTATCAAAGGGTCGCTACTAAGAATCCATTTTTAAAGGCAGGGAAACTGGGAAACACACCAAATTACACCTGAACTGGACTGAAAATGAGTGGAGAAAGACAACAGAGCCAAAAGTTGACATTTTTGGTTCAAATTACCATTAATATGTACAGTCAGATCATGGCAGAGCAGCGAGTGTCTACAGTCGTCTATAGGCGTTTTCTAAATCATGGCTTTGATCTTGTTAAAACTGATGCAGATATGATCCATGATGCAATACCATCTGAAAAGAGTCTGATTGGAATGTGCTTCATTTTTCAGTGTGGGAACATCTTGAGAGAGAGCAGAGTAAAGGCCAGCCAACATCCAAAGAGGAGCTTTGAAGGTCCTTAAAGAAGCCTGGAGAACTATTCCTGAGGAGCGCTTAAATATACATTTTTAAAAAGAATGCCTTTGAGCATTCAGGCTCTACTACAGAATAAGGTGACCATGCCAGATATTTTAGTTTCAAGCTCATTAAAACTGTACAGACTTTTACATAATGTATTTCATGTATGTTTGTACTTAACACATCAATTTATTGAAACCTTTTGTTCATGCAAAAAACAGATGAGAGGTGGCTCGGGACTTTTGCACAGTGCATGCATTTATCGTGTTTAGAATGATCTGCTGATATCGAATCATTTGTATCTTTATAAAGCTCAATTTCCTCTTTAGACTTCCACCCTAGAGAAGGCAGATGATATATCACATCCTGAGGCCACGATGCATTAGTAACATTTCAAAGAGGATGCACAACTGAAGCCAGCACAGTTTACTCTTATCACTTATGCTCCTCATGGCCTAGTTGATTATCCACATGCATTTTACCCCACTTGCAAAGCGCTCCCCTTGCCTCCGTCCTTGCTGAAGGCAGTAGTGTATACATACACTACACACTCATACAGCACGGCCTTTACGTCAACAGTACTCTTTAGAGAAGTCATTAATTAATATGGGCAGAGCAGGGGTGTCTGCCTCCACTCAGAAAACACCCTAGAGACTGAAAATATGATGTTAAATGAGCTCTGGGCGCAGCAGAGGTTAGCGCTGACCACACTGGTCGGAGCAGCTGTTTGCCTCCGTTATGTTGTGGTTTTAAACAAACACTGTCACACGTGTGTACATATACATACATATTTATACACGCGCACGCACAGAGCGGGTCTGTTTCTCTGTTTTGGTCGCGGGTCTGTGGTCGGGTAGGGTTCAGCAACACACATGCTCTCTGTTTATGTTGTGCTCTCAGGCTTCCTGTGGTCTGAGCCGCTCCGGCCCGACGTAATCTGCAATCTGAGCACAACATTTCTCATCGTCTGTAACTTCTTTCCTGCCTTACTTCACCCGTCAGGCTGTACTTTTAAAGTCATTTCTCACTTCCTTTTCTCCAAGCTTCGGCGTATTGATTATAACCCCAAAATAAGTTCTGTTTATATTTGGATGGACGGCGGAGATAACCACTCTTTGGGGGTCTTTTTTTGGATTGTGTGTATTTATGTGCTTTATTCATGCCTGTTGGATTCCCTGGCTTTCTCTCCTTTCCACCTTTTCCCCGACTCGCTGTCTGCTGCGTCTCATTCTGCGCTCTATTGTTGGAAGTCAGTGAGTTTACGGGGTTGCCGGCCAGCCTGAAAACATAAACGAGGGGTCGGCGTGGTCGCAGCCGAGCGTGACGGATGCAATAACCCCTGCGGCGGAAGCACCCATGTGCTAAATTACTGCCACAAATGTTCTCCCATCATGCTGCGGCAGGCCCATCAGGACCATTCAGCTATCCCGAGCCTCAACTCGCTTTCTTTTTTTCCCGTTACATAATTGCGCCTTGACCAAGAGCATCCAACAAGTAATGCTCCAGTTAAAGGTGGGATGAGGTTGATAGAAGATTGAGATTGCTACTATACCCAAAAATGAATCAAAATTGCTTTGGTTTTCAGTTTGCTCGTTGCTGTCAGACTGCAACCATGGTGTCATATAGGTGGGTTTCCTCAAAATAACTCTATAAAAGTCAAACAAAATGCACATCTTGTATAAAGGATTTGAAAAACGAGTCTCTATAAAGAAGCTCAAATTCCACAACTATCCTCAGCATTTAAAGTCTGACAGACTAAAAGGTTTCTCTGTGATTTATATGGGATCTCCAGCTCCAGACCAAAGTCTTATGTCAAAGGCAACCATCATGAGTCCAGCTCATGTTTACTTCCCCGCACTCGATCACAGGATTCGTGCGAGAAAATGCAGCAGACAGTTAAAGCTGTTTTGTTTGCAAGATCTGCAGCGCCTCCTCCTCTGGGATTTCACCTTGCTGCCAGCAGCCACAAACACCTATTGTCTGTGAAGGCCATTCACTTTGCGCCTCCTGTTCAGATCGCCTCAAACCCAGCCATTCATCACCGGGAGAAGCTGAAGCCGCACCCGTATCACATTGGCTGGAAAAGACGTACGGCTGCCAGAGTCAGATATCTTGTGAACTCCTCGCAAGAAATACGAATAAAAAATTCTATCGATGTGGATTTCTGAGGCTGCGTGCTATTTTTAGATGGAACATTTGTGGGTCTTGTTGTAAGCTGCCATGACATGCAGCACAGACAAGCAGGGCAAGGAAACTTAACGCTGGCATTAAGAGTTTCAAAATCCATCACGAGTGTCTTGATGACTACGCCAAAGTAAATCACTGACACGCTGTCGAGAGCATCGTGGGGCATTTAAACTTTATACTGCCATTCAACCTGTCTCACCTTCCCTGAAGTAAAGGTCACTGCTCCTACTGTCATAAGAAATTATTACTTATTCATGAAATTCACCATCAGGCTTATTACGCTGTGAGGAAACAAGCCGTTTGAGTGCATTAAACAACAATGGCTACATAGTCAGTGAGTGGGGGTGATTGCTGATCATCAATCTGAACTGATTATCATAATGTTAACTTAGCATTTCATCGGCTAATGCTGGGAGAAACAAAAGAGGTTGAACTTTAAGTTTAAATAGTACTTTCCATTTTCAGCAACAACGGGAATTTGAGGGACGTAAGGAATAAGGAGTATTCATAATAAACCACAGAATACCACCAGTCAGAAACAAAGGGATAAAATGTGCAAAACGATCCAAAATTCTAAGATGTTTAATTTCTAATAAGAGGAGACAGAAAATTTTCTGTTAACTAATCAATAACCCAACTAATGTCTATGCTAATATGATCAAGTGAGAACAGCGTTAATTCTGACACAGCCTCGGCATGCAGTGCAATGCTTTTGTTTCCTTTTTATTTGTTTCCATGTTAGTTTTCGTTAATGAAATCGATTAATTTAGCTTTAGTTTCAGTTAAGGAACATGCTTTTTACTTTAGCCTGCTCACAATGGCTGCTGTCTTGCAACCCACCTCTGCCCGAGCTCCTATCTTATCATCTCCTCGATATCATGTGTGCTGTTACTGATGTTTGCCGTGCCGTGCTCTGTGCTCAAGTGTCTTGCTACTGCTGTATCATGTGGAGTAAGGCTGGAGAGGTACCCACACAGATCTCTACCATCAATTAGAAATGGCTGCAAATGCTATTACAGTCTTTTGATTATAGCAGTCCTCACTGCGCTGCTAAAGGGACTCTTTTCTTTGCAAGCTCCTTTGACTAAAGGGACTCTGTTTTACCAACACAGTAACTAACATATGCGCACAGATGGACAGCAAGGCGGGAATTAACACAGAACATTGGCCTTTTATGCTCTTAGTGACCACAGATATATGTGCTTTCTTACAGCCATATTGATTCAGAAATGACGGATGTGCTACTACTAGCTATTAACTGACCCATTAACAGAATACACTCTGATCCTAGCAGCTACTTTGCCACAGAAGAAACCTCCATAAAAACAAAACACATGCATAAAGCTTTCTGAATACGTTCTTAGCAACATCAGGGGATTTCATATGATTTGCTCTCTACTCCAAACTGACAGCAGTGTTTCATATACAGTTAAAATAATCCTTCCCTGCTGCACGGCTCAGTGACCAAACACACCCAACCCTGTGAGCGCAGTGTTCGTGCATGCTCGCGGATCCTGACTCTACTATGTCGGTGCAGGCTGCACATCATCATGACAGTAAATGAGCATGAATTAGAAGAGAGGAGTTATAAACACAACACACCTTAAAAAAGGTCGTTGGTGGCCGCCCGCACGCCTTTCACCGCCGAGCTCGGTACAATAAACGGGCTCATTGGTTTGCGGGTCAGATTTCCCCCTCTCCACATCCATGTTTATTTTGTATGTATGCACATGTGCATCCATCCGTGCGGTAACAGACTGATAAGGAGTGACAGCCTGACACATTATGGCCTTGATAAGGTTATGTTGGGTAATGTAATCTGACAATTATTAACTAGACAGTGCAGTTGCTGCACTACCAGAGTGACCTTAGAGGGTAGAAACGCTTCGGGATCTGATCATAATATGATAAAAAGCTCCCAGAAACAAAAGTGAAAATACACTAAAATCATAAACTAAACCGTGCAGAACCCGGGAAAACGAAAAAAAAGAAAAGAAAAAAAACAAAACAATGGCTCCTTGTGAATGAAAACATTTACAACCTATTATTACACATTTACAACACTTTCACACATCACCGATATCTATACATCACCCTGAAGTGTTTGTTCCAAGTTAACTGACTAGTAAATAAACATTTCTGCTATTAAAAAAAAAATAGAGATTAAGAGACTGTAGTTTCAGATTTTCTAAATGCGACCTGCTCATATCGATTTTTATCAGCTCTGATTTTCTTTCTGAGAGCTATAACTGATGCATATTTAAAAAACTATTTTTAATGCAATCTATTAATTTCCTAATAAAAGAAATTATTGAACAATTTCTCTCAAACTGCCATAAGTTACAGGATTTTCTCTCACTGAAACAACTCAAATCAAAGTGCTCTGCCACTGGAAACGGGCACAAATAATTAACTGAAAATGTGCCGCTGTACACCCTCCATTACCTGCTGACATATTTTATCTCACCAAACAAAAGGCAGGTGCAGCAGAGTAAGATAACAAAATAAATGCCAGGTACCTCACCTGATAACAGAGCATTATTATTATATTTTTTTCCTTTTTCACTTGTCTCCATAGTTTTCCTGTAGCTAGTTAGATTCATTGCTCATACCGAGGCTGCTAGCTTGTGAGCTCTGTCCATGTTTGGCTGGGTGAGGATAATTTGTAGGTAAGTTTTTTGTGGTGGTCCCTCCACAATTCACTGTGGAAAATTTTAGATCTTTACTACCTGTGAGGAGGTTCCACGCTAATGACGTATTAGTGTTTGGTTGCGAGTATGCGCGCAACCATTTACTTGTGCCACTGTGCAAACATCAGCCAAGTGTGAAATGGACTTCCTTGTAAATTGGACGTAGGCGCAGGATGGCCTCTGGGTTGCCTGTCAGGGCTGGGAAAGTTAGAAATTAGCCAGCGCCGGTGCCTGGCTGATCATCCAGTATGAAGGATTCCACATTAAATACTTTGAGTGAAGTTTATTTAATCTGAAAACACGCATTTACATCACATAAAACAAAACACTTCACAAAACATTAAGTCAAAAGTCCCACATGCTAATTAACTGAAAATAGGCTTAAATCATTTAACAAAAGGTTCATGTATGAGTTAAACAGTATAATACGCTGGCACCAAAGAGGCAGGTGACAGCTTTGAAGTGATTAGAAGATAACATGGCTAGTGGATGCTAATCCCACCCTAGCGCTCTGATTAGCTTGGAAAGCGAAGGTAATCCAAACTTGGCTCTGCTACTGCTCTATGAGCCCATAATGAAAGGATAAAATAGTGGGTAGTTACACCCATAGTACGGGACAGGATGAGGCACCAATATTGTCTCCATCTATTAATCCATTAAGGATCTGGTGGGATTTGACAGAATTTCTAATCTTTCACTCAAATTTACAAACCACGCTTAAATTTTTAAGCTGCACAGAAATTTTAAGTGGCCAGCATTGGACTTTTAGTTACTATTTGTCATCCATTCAGCATTAAAGAGCAAACAGACATGGAAAAACTGAAATATACTGTATATCAGTAACTTTTAGCCATATTACTGCAACAGGGTATTGAATTGTTTTAAAGTCTCCGAAAAAGCAAGAACAAAGAGAGCAAATAGGCACAAAAATTAAACAGGAAATTTTAATTTTAACCTAAAAGAATTCTGAAAGATCTCCGTTTTAAACTGTGAGATTAAAAAAGATGAATAGAAGAGTCACACAGTTTAGTGAATGGTGAAATGAGAAGGCGTGGAAGCTTTCTACAGTGTGGCCAAGCCTCAAACCTCCTCAAACATGTTATAAAGATGATTGCAGCCTTTTCCTCTTCGGTGTCCAAGCACCTACTAAAACACTCAGAGCAGAGACTATGATCAATGCTCATAGCAGCTTAGCTTAAATCTATGTTATCTGTATACAACAACACAAGGGTCTATGCTTGTTACATCATCTTTAGGGTTTCACTACCTCATAACTTAAAATTTAACTCAGTACTGTCTAAACCTTTGTATGTATCGCACATTGCTTGAAACTGTGCAATGGCCTAGAGACTGATTGGCAACTGGATGGCAACAACCAGCTGCTAGGGAACATTTAGCATTACCAGATCGTTTCTGTGAGGTTGCAAGCAGGCGCTGTGAAATTGATTGCTAAGCCAAAGTCATGCAGACTGGTCAGCAAACCCCTGGTAACAACTGGCTGGGTAGGGAATTATGTGGCTACAAGACCTTAAAGGTCACTCTCAGATAGGGGGTAAAATTTAAATGGAATTTATCTTGTTGGTCAAAAGAGAGTGTACAGGAAGTCAGATCCCCCCCCCATGCAGCTTAGAGGAAATATTTGTGAAATCCAGAGGTTGCCCATACCCTTGAGAAGACGAGGAGGTTGGGCTGTGCTGTGTGACTGGATGTGTCTGTGCAGACATGCTAGTTAATATGGAAAGGAAAAAAAAAAAGAAAAAAAAACATGAATAAAAACTCCTTTGCTGATACATTATTCATGTTTGTAGCTTCTAGGGGTTCCACATGAGTGGCCACAGTTAGAGTTAGCACCGGGTTTCAGCCAAACAAGATGCTGCACAGTACGTGGGAGGGTGGGAGTGGGGTGCGCTTGTATGTCTGCGTGCGGACAGGGATGGAAGAGGCCGGGCAGGAGGTTCGCCTGAAGGCTTAAAAGGAGAACATTCACAGAGGAAAGCAGGGGGAGAAAAAAAGAGTGGGAATGGAAAGACACTATTGAATCAGCACTACTTTGCTAAAGGGAACACACACACACACACACACACACACACACACACACACACACACACACACACACACACACACACACACACACACATGCACATATGCATATGCAGATACACAATTTAACACACATACAGCTCAGACTGCAGTGTAAACGTAGCACATACTTGTCTGGATTTCTGTCTGTCCCCTTGTGGGCTACAGTGCAAACACTTCACAAGAGGTGAGCAATCCTCGGCTGTCTAGGCCACATGATACACAGAAAGATAGCAGGTATATTCGGACTTTACTAGCTCATGCTTTCCTTAAGCTCCTGAAAACTCAGTGATCCCAGTAGTATACTTGTGTATTTATAGACTGTCAGCTATGTAGCTATGGGCAAATACTCTGTAGTCACCAGATACTCCACAAACTCCTGACTGGACTCACTAGCTAATACATGTGCTTTCTTTCACACAGACACACATGCAGGACCTCAAACTTTGGCCTATAAGCTCAATAAAGAGGCAATGATACAAAAAAGAAAAAACACTCTGCAGGCTGGAGTCTCATGTTTGAAAAGTGTTGGAAAAGCACTTTTCAAACAATTTTTTTGTTCTTTTTTTTCCAAGTATATGAAAAGATCTGAGCTCACATCAAAACATTTAGATCATTTAACCAAGTTCAAATTAGCATTTTGAAAGTCAAAGGAGTATCGTGTCGGGCTATTTTTGTAACTTTCCACAGAAGATGCTCTGAGATGCAGTTTGAACTAAAATGAACTTAGAGCTTCGTTGTAGGATGTTTTTAGTTCCTGCTCTAAGATAGCTAAATGGTCCTCGTTTGTTGAGTACCTAACACTAAATATTAACCAAAGTGTAATTTCCAAATTTGCATTGAAGCGACCAACACTGCTGCCAGCATTTATACCTCTACGGGCTGCGCTGACGTGTCATGTAGTTGCATTTCTGGGAAAGGTGAACATCAGGTTAGGGCGTAGAGTTTCAACAGGGTTAGAGTTTAACAGTGGCATAAATCCAATATAAGAGTGAATGATCCGGGCATTAGAACGTGTTGATTGGTTGAATACATAGCACACATGCAAAACTGCTAAAGTGTTAGCCAGTCTGTACATGACACTAATGTACATACTATGAAGTTCAGGCTTTGTTGAATCTATATGTCAAAGGAATTACAACCCAAGCTAAGCTTGTACACCAAGCTTGATATCGCTTGCATTTCTTTTGGCAATGCAAGTGAAAGGAGGAAAAAAAGCCCTTAAAAAGGTATGTAGTTCTCGGTGGAGCTTCCCAGTGGGCAGTTCCTTGCACTGCTTGGTCTGAATGTGCATCCAGGTAGTGGGAAAAGGCAGAAGACCTCAAATTGATGTTGTGTTTTTCCAACAAACATAATTAGTGTGTGGGAAGTGAGTGGGAAAATACATACTTTCCTTAAGCAGGCAAAGATGAATAAGCCTAAAGCCACCAACAGCCGGAAAGAACACATCCATGTATGCAGCCGCTCATCATGTGCAACATGAACTCAACCTCATGCGCGTGTAGTGCATCTGTCTCCTAAGCCCTTTCCCTTAAAAATCACATATGTGTAGACGTTCACAGCGAAGGTGCAGGAAGTCTTAAACTGATGGCCACTCAACAGATTCCAGCAGAGCAGCGGGTATTCAAGTCAAGTGTATCTCACCTCGGGCTGATACCTGATACTGCTGTTCAAATCGTGTTCCCTGATTTTCACACTCAGTACTAACTGGCCCATTTACCAAACGTTTTCACTGCTGCCATCCACATTCCCATCTTATTACAGGATCCAAATGTTGCATAAGGCGAAGGATCCATAGTTCCGCTCATTAGTCCCTCTTCAGATAAAGGCACGACTTGCAAGCGACCTAAAAAAAGACACTTTGAAAACAAAGCGCTGCCATGTCCCAACTTTCTGGGGAAATAAGCACTTCAATTCACTCCCACAAGGAAAACACACCTTGTCGAGCTGCTAAACTAAGCAGGATGCTCTGCTGTTCTTTCTGCCGCACACTTTCTTGCTTTTCCCCCCCACACCTCATTTTTCTGCTTTCCTATTTTCACCTCAGTGGCTCACATTCAGAGTCACTGGCTTTCCCCACTCGAGTTACCCATCCTTTACTGACTTTTTTTTTTTTAGGTCTGCTTGTATGGAAAGGATGCAGTTGGATAGGCACCACCAGTCATGACGCAGCAGGGCAAAAATGAAGCCACTGAACAAGAAAAAGCATCCTACAGCTTGGCAATACAGCCACAGAAAGAGCTGCAGATAAAGCAGCAGAGCACTGACTTACAGGAATTTGCACTTGATCTGCAGACCAACTTCACATCAACCTGTGGAAAAATTTCACCAAGCCACTTATTATTTGAAGTGCCAAAACTTCATGAGAAGTAATCCATTTTCCTAACTTTTCGCACGCATTCAGACATGAATATTGCCCATGTGGGCTTGTTAGGCTGTGGAAGTGTGAGACAGAGGAAATGACTACGTAAGAGAGGAAGGAGAAGAAAGAAATGGCAGAGAATACGAGTGGGTGTCAATTTGAAATATCCAGCATTACCACCAGCAGCTGCACTTTGTCCTACATCGCCTCTCAAAGACAAGCATGCACTCCTTTGCTTGATCTGAAAAGGAGGCCCTATCAAACTCATGAATAAACACCACGCAGCAACAGCACCGGCAAACAAGCTGCCAGGGAAACTGGGAGAAACAGCGATAAACCACCATAATTCCTTCCTTCCTCTCGGTCAATCACACACCCACGCTCTGGGCATACTGGGACTCTCCTTGGTGAGACCAGATGCCTTCTTTCCTTGTAACCATATCCTCTCATCCTCCACAGCCACCTCCTCCTCCCTGTTAGATTTGGCTAAGCCACTGAACCGTGAAGTGTTGTGAAATCTGCCAAACCAGAGCCTGGTTGTCGATGGCTGGAGCTGTGCGAGCGGCCGCTGTTGCCAGTTGTCGCCCAGGATTTAAAACCAAAAGGAAAGAGATGCAGACAGGAGGAGAGGCCACCGCGGCGGGAGAGGGAGGCTTGATGGAGAGCGGTGAAAACGAGGGAGTGAAAGGGGAGGCATTGGTGTCAACGAGGCCCGGGGGTTCCCTCTGGAAAGAGAGCAAACTTCGGCACAATGGAACCCCTCTAGGGGCAGCCCCAACTTTTACACCCTAAGAGTGGAAGTCATAAAGCAAGATGAACCAAACAGGGATAAGAGCCCTTCCATCAGTCTGCCAGGCAGCCCGAGCTGCTCCAACAAAACCTTCTTTCTCTCCTTGAAGCCTTGGCCCCTTAAACACTGAGCCATGCACACATTCTTCAGTGACATAATGCTTTTTTAAGCTATTGCCCTCTTAAACTCCCCCCACTCCAACATCACCACCTCCTCCCCATTCTCCTTCTCTTTGCTCTTACTCAGATTTCCTCCCTTTGCCATTACTATTTGAATATGAATACCAGGAGAAGGGTTAAGTGTTTGTTTTTACTCTTGCGACAGAGAAGTGAAGGAAGGACGCCAACGTATAAGTTGACGTCAAACAGTCCGCCGTCCCATTGATGTGCCGTCAGTAGGTGTTTGCCGAACAGTCTCTCGGGGCCGTAAAAGCTGCCATTCTGCAAGGCCATAAAAACTAGCTAACACCCCACCTCCTCCACTCTCCCCTGCGGAGTTGTTGCAGTGTCTCAAGGGAGGCACAGAGCTCCCAGGAGGGGAAACCTGTAACAAATATTGATGGACTTACGGTGTAATCAGTGTGTGGGGGGGGGGTTTCCCCCTGGAAGGAAATGTTTATATTTCTACTAGAGGTCTGTGTGAGTGCATCTAAAGGTCATGGTTTCTGCCCACTGATGATCACTGATAATAGGACAGTGGTTGGGTGATCCACAGATTGGGAACCAGGCAGTCATTCAGCCCAAAAGGCAAATCCCAAGGATCACTGGGCTACCAGAAATCCAGCCACCTCCACACAAACACACCCTATACAGTTTTATAGCAAAACGATAACAGCTCTACAATTACAGCCTAACTTACTCAAAGTGAAACCTGCGTCTACTTAACTAGTCCAGACTAGAGCAAGAAAAGGAGAGAAGAATGAGGGAATAACTGTCTCTCTGTTCAGTTGTGACTTTAAAGGAGATCTTTTTTTGACGACCACAGTTGATACGAAAGCAATGCCGCTGAATCCTAACAATAAACTTGGGAGTCCCACAACCTAAACACTCATAAAACGCTCCGTAAAGCAACCCTAAATAAATGTAACCCCCATGCACTGCTGCAAGAAACTGGCAGTTAGCGATAAAGTGCAGCAAATATGTGTCAGACGTACTCAACGAATGATAGATATTTATGGGTTAGAGAAATTTAAATCCAAGGACACGTGGCGAGAAAGACTACAGCGACTAACGGTGGGAATGTTGGAATGATGGAGACGGGAGTGTGCGCTCACAGCGGAGTTGTCCTGTCTCGGCATGCCCCCACGCTACGCAGAGAAAACCGAGATGTGAGAATTTCTCAAAAACTTAGTAGACCAAAAAAAAGGGGAGAAAAGAAAAGACAGATGTCAGAACTCAGTCTCCGTTGTGCGAGCCGAACGTGCAGACAGCAGCCGTATCTTCCTTTCATTCCTTCACTGCCGAGATTTTAATGAGAAGCCAATCACGCGTCTGTCCTGATCATCGCTTTTTGCCTCAGCCAGTCACATACCTGTCTACTTTAATTGAGTTCACAGGGATCCAATCAGCTTCGTTCTCTTGCTCCTCTTCCCTTTCTGTTCTGGGCTTGTCAGAAAGACGCGCAGCTACTCACTTACCTGTCTGCCTGCAAACTTTTTACATCACTGCATCGGCACTAGTTAAGCCTGAGCACGCTTCAGTTGTGACAGGAAGGAGAAAGAAAAAAAAAAAGAGACAGCGAGAGAATAGAGAGTTAACTTTTACCGCTGTGCCTGTGTCTCTTATTAATTCATTCCTCTTAAACACTTCCTGACAGTCCTGGGAAGGGAAGGCGTTTTGATGCCTTGTTATTTCTCACTCTTTCAATTACAGTTACCACGAGCACAACAAGCCCTTGGACCTCTTTCTTTCCTCCAGAGTGGAAGTGAGCAGTTTTTAATAGAGAAAATGACGCCAGGGGCTGGCCCACTGCTGTGCTAATTCTCCCATCGATTTTCATTTTGGGGGGGAACCCTCCCAGCTGATCAATCTCTCTCCACCACCTAGCCAGCTGCTGGCCTGGGAGGGGGTGCGGGGTGTTGCACTTGGACTGCGCCGTCTGATCCGATGTGTGCGTGTGTGTATGTGCCGAGTTCATGTCCATCCAACCCCCCTCGATTCTTCCCCTCACTTGCTTCCCACCCCTCCACCCCTGCCACCTCATCTGAGGCCAGGGGCGGCTTGGCTGCCCTGATAATCCCTCAATGAATGTGGGTCAGCGAGTGGGGCTTTGCCTTCGTCACTCAGCAAGGGGACAGACAGCAGGGTCGTGACCCCAGCCATCCTGTGCGTACTCGCAAATACACACACATTCAGACAAAGGGCCCAAAGGGGTGCGCACGCACACACTGGCGTGAATAGATGAGCTGCCACACACCAGCAAAACTGCACCGATGAGAACGAGTAGAATGTGAAAGACACACAAATGGAGATGAGCAGAAATCAAATGATTAGGGAATTAATTGAGTTAAAAGAGGAAATAAACTGGTAACGCTTTTTACAACAGGTGACCTTCTATTTTAGTAAAGACTTTTTAAAAAAAGAAAATCAGGATGATGAGTAACTCAACCCTTTCATCTCAGTTATCTTCTAGCTTTATTAGCCTTAATTTGGGGGGTTTTTGACTATTGATTAGACAAAACTACATTTGAAGCTGTTGCTTTGGGCACTGGATACTTGAGATCAATAACTGGTTGATTAAAGGATGATCATTAGTAGCAAGTCTAGCTAGCATATTCAAAAACCTGGTCAACTGATTACAAAGGCTTGTAATGTCTGACAGCAGAGGTTCAGTTCCTAACAGTTTTCACAAGTGCTCCATCACAAAACTGTGTGGATGTGCTAGTTTCCTCTGGTTTATACTGCTGGAAAATGAATATCTTTACATTTCTGACTGTTTGCTGCAAAGAAAACATGAGATGGAAAGTTGGAAAGAGCTTTTTTCTTTTAGCGACTTGCCCTGCGTGTCCCAAAGAGGGGCTGGATCCACTCAAACACACAGGAAGATGGTTGGAATGAGAGGAGAGAAAGACAGATAGTGAAAGTAGAGGGGATTTAAGACTGATAAGATAACGCAACACAACAAACAGAGGGTTTTATGTAGTTATAGGCTTAAATATGTCTCTTACACACATGCACACACAAAATAATATCAAAGAGTCCCAATTAAGCTGCACCACATTCAGACTAATTATTCTCCACATCATTAACATTCCCCATCACGAGCCGAGTACTTTATCTAAGAGAGAGCAGGCAATCATGAAATATTCATGATTTATTAATCTGACTACAGAAAAACAAACAATGGCAACCCGGGGAGTGTGACACCCTCTCCTGCCAAACACCGAGGTAAGCAACACGACTGTGTCTGCTACTCGCTCCGCTCTCCAACAGGAGGCCGCTATCAGGCGACGCCGCCGAGCTGACATTCAGGTGAATGTCGTTATTCCCACTCACAATTTTTGTTCTCTCGTTTTTGTTTTTTTGTTTTTTTTAAAAACCTGTGTTTAACCGAGATAAGGTGGAAAGGAAATGTTGCTGGTTTTCTTCACTTGGCCCAGATCAGCTACTGTCTCTCACTCTGTGGCGCTCTGTCAACAATGTGTCAGACGCCACGTTGTTTTGAATTTAAAAAAAAAAAAGACGAAGAAGGGGAAAAATATCCTATGAAAATGAAACTGTGGCAGGGAGACAAATCACATCATTGCTTCAGTTCAGTGTTGCTCGAAGACAGAAGCAGAAGAGGGGGGAGAAAGAGAAAAATGAAGATAACCAGAGCAAAAGGAGAGAAGGTAAGAAGGGAAAGTAAAACAGAGACAACAAGGGTGGGGAGGGGGATGCAAGAGGGCCAGAGGCCGGCCTCTCTCCCCATTTCTCCCTCTCAGCCTCTCATGCTTCCAAGATAATTTTCTCAAGTGGGAAAAATTTCTGCTGATGACACAGTTGTGGAAATGAAAATGCCACAGTGCCTGGCTGATGTTACCGTCATTGACTCCTAATGGGAAAAATCCCACTACACGCGCAATTTTCTGGACTCTCCGTTTCTTTCATTCCGACATTGCTGCCATTATTATCACTCGATATCACACCCACTTGCTCATCTTCTTCCCCTTGCGCCGTTTCGAGCACGGGCATTTGCAAACACGGACGCGTTTCCTGTAGCTCCTCTTGACATTCTCGTTCTGTAAATCTTTCCCTCTACCTCTCCTCGTCGCTGCCCTCCCTCTCTCGTCGGGGTTTTCAAGTCCCCCGGGTGACCTTGAGCGGCAGCTGCCAGTGAAGTAGCTAAAGTACAAAGTCAATACGAGTCAACAAAGCTGGTTAAGTATTAAATGGGGGGGATGATGACGCTGCAGTTAGCCGGAGAAAGGCTTCAACGAAGGGGAAAAAATAAATAAAAAAAAGAAAAAAGGACATGCTCAGTCAGACTTTAATGGAACACTCAATGATAATAATGATGTACTTTCAGCAATTCACTCCACTGACATTAGATGACACTATACGTTTGGTTTCTGCAGGATAATCTGCTTGATAGTGAAACAGAGAGCAATTACAGTACTTACACGGTTGATTCACTGCTTGCCTACACACACACACACAAACTATGCATGCTACTGCACAGAGACAAATGCAAAAGTATGAGGTGTGTTAAAATGATTCTTCAGCCCTTGTTTTGTCACATAACACAACGGAAAAAGCTCACACCTGAAAAACCGTGGGGCATGACACATGCTTACCATTTAACAGAATCGGGAACTTTATTTTGAACTCCTCAAGTCACGAAGAACAAAAAAAATTATAATAATAATCCCCAGTTTGACGTATTCCTCTACAAAGCAAAGCACTGCTGCAGAATTCCTCCCAACATCAACTTTTTTCAACTGCGGAGCCGTAATAGCCTTTCACTGTCCTCTCCCTGGATTATTGTCAGCAGCCCTGAAAACTCAGTGGATAATGTAGCAGTGAATGGCTCCTTTCATCAGCGCCTGGCCATGGAAGTGGACCAGAGTGACTCCAATTGAAAGCTATTGCGGCTAAGAAAATCAATTGAATAAATGTGTGGAGCGTGGTGCGTTTGTGTCTGCGTGTGATGAGTGTGGGTGGGTGGGAATCGGTTTTGGTACTTATATACCGGCTTCCACTCTGCCCTCCTGCTGCATACCTTTGTAGAGCAGCATTCCTCTAGAAGGCTGCAAGGTCAAAGGTCGGGAAAAAAGAAGAACATGAATTTGGATGCAACACCAACCGTGGCACCGTGTATGTATGCATGTAGGTATGTGGAACGGTGACCGATTTCCTTCAGGTGCAGGATCAACCACTGTCCGCACAAAATACCGTGTGCATTTAAGAGCCATTTAAAACTAAGAATCGCATTCTTCAGTGTGATTAATGGATTTCAAATGTTGCTAAAACACAAACACGTCAGATTAGTTTGCAAAGTGAAGCTATGACTGGTCATGTGCCAGTTTATTCTGACGCATCACATGTACGATCATTCACTTTCATTTTTTAAATACTGCCGAACTGCACTTGTCCGACTTTATAGGACTTGGTTGTTTACAACTTCCTGTCACACGGAAAAGAGAAGCGAGTGATTGGCTAACTTAGAACCAACACTATCCTGGCTTTGATTGCACTGATTGCCTCCATCTATTTAAAGTCTGTGTTCCATCATATGATTTATTCTTTGGGATCAAACTTTGAATTACACTGTACATTAAAAGCATCCAGGTACTGCTCACAGGTACATCCAGGTACATGCGCTGTGCAGACACTCTGCTTTGGCAGCGGTCTTGCTTCAGCTGCTAACAGCTGCTGTGACACGTGTGTGCATTCCTAAGTTCCTGCACTGCAGCGTCCCCGCATGGCATCGCCTGTCCGCCCTGAGCCTCTGGAAATGAAGCACTGGCAAACACCAGAGGGTCAGCTGCATATAGATCCATTTACCTTGGAGAGCTACGTCAGGGTTTTTGGCACCCAAAGGGCTTTAAATTTGATTAAGAGGGAGGCATCAGTTTGATTAAATTTAAACAGGTTGCTAAATCACAACAAGAGCAAAATTTATGCGTTGCCTCGTTTGTGCCAAATACCAGAGAAAACTAGAAACCCGAGAACTTCGATAACCTGGGGAAAAAAACAAAACAAAAACAAAGAAGACTAAAGCCACAGAGAGATGTACGGATTGACAGCCCAAATCTAGCTGCACTGTAAATGTGCTGTGTAAAAATGTGATTGGATTTATTGAGTTTTAGTGGGAACAAAAATCAAATACAGCATTGCAGCTGGAAATGAAATGACTGAGATGTAGCAGTATTGATCAAAATTAACTCGACTGTGAAACGCGCTATGGCAGAAAGAATGGGCAGTGAAGACTCAGGTTTCCCTGAACCACTGCCATCAAGCTGGATCAATCATCCGATTATGGTGCTGAGATCTTCCAGAGGCAAAGCCGCCTTTGCGAGAATGAGGCCTGATCCTTTAGCAAACAGAGCCACGAGAGGAGCAGAGGTAGGCTGTCCAGAGCCGACTGGAATGTCAGATAATGGATGGCATATCTCTCCGGGTGACACCGAGCCCAAGGCATCCAGGGAGATGGAGAAGAGGGGAATGTTGGAAGGAGAAGGAAAAGGGGATGATGAATGGATGGACACGTGCATGCTTGTGAAGTTTTGTTAGAGCTTTTTTTTCGCATTACCAAAACGTCTGGTAAGAGGTTCCTGAGTGCATACACACTGGTTCCTGAGTTCACTTCAAGTTCAAGGAAAGTCACTTTGTCTCTCAACCAAGCAAGTGCCATCTTTCCCAGCAGCTCCTTTTTCTCCATCTTTCTGATTAACAGAAAGCGAATACGTCTGTGTTAACTTCCCATATGCTGCCCATCTGTTCTTTCCCTTAACCCTGACACCAGGTACACACACACACACACACACACACACACACACACACACACACACA
>NW_005187627.1:573680-585107 GCF_000239375.1 Pundamilia nyererei | reverse complement strand
CACACACACACACACACACACACACACACACACACACACACACACACACACACACAGGAAGCAATGCTGACAAGTGCTGTTACCACACGCCTGGAGTTTACTCTGGATTCTTTGCAAACGCTAGGATCCACAGGTTGATAAATGCAAATCAAGCAGATGCCACTCACACACAAGTGAACCTGAGCAGTCGAGTTCACCGCTTAATCCAAATATGTGAACCTGAGAAAACATTGCCCCCTATATTAAAACCAAACACTCGAGTACAGCTGCTGATCCCAAGGGGGAATCATTAATTACCACTTCGACAAAACCTGATACCTCCAGAATTAGAGGTAATCAACTGTCCCCGGGGGCTAAATGGAAACCACGCCACTAACTCCCAGAAATGAAAGTGTAATTAACCCATTTTGACTGATTTATTCACACTCGCGTTCAACCAAACATGTTAGGCACAGCAGCCAACGTAAACTACACTGCATGCACCTTCAACTGTAGGAAGCTGTATTTTTGTCATGACTGGGTCATTTTTACCTCTAATTTCAGAGCCCAAAACTCCCATGGTCCAACTTTCACTTAATTTGCACTAAGTACAGGGTGCAAATCAAACATGCCCATGCATGTCCTTTTAAAAGGCTTCAGTAGGGAGGTGGTGGTGGTGGTGGTGGTGGTGGTGGGATTCCTTCATAGGAAGGGAAGAAGTGAGGGGAGGGAGGAGAGGAGGGAGGGGTGTCCAGAGAGCCAACAGCCTGGCTGGAGATCTTTTACCTCAGGTAGGAGAGGGAGAAAGGAGCTGGGGTGGAGGGGTAAAGCAGTCAGATATAAACTATGACCTGGAGTTTTAGAGGGGTGGGTGGGTTCAAAGAGGTTCGGGTTTTAAAAAGGTAATGAATTCAATGGAAAGCAAACTTGTGAATGTTGCTGATCAGTGTCTATTTTCAGTTCTGAAGGACACTTAATGAGTTCATTTGAAGTATTCACACACACACACACACACACACACTCTCTCTCTCTCTCTCTGTGCCACAGCGTGAGAACTGTGGATGATGCGCTCCTGCTGCGCAGTTTGGAGTGATGACAGCGCAAATAAATAAATAATAACATAAAAAAACATGTAAGCACTGATTAAAAATAATAACCAACAGACAATCACTTTCCCCTCTACTTGCTCCAACTTACTTGTCATACTCTGCGTTGTCCTTGTCGCACCGTGCGTCTTTGTGCTTCTGCCAGTCTTTGCCGTGCTTGCAGGTGGTGAGCAGCACCACGTCCTCGGCGTTGTGAACGTGATATAAGGCATTCCTTGTGTCCGAGCCGATGCCGGTCAGGTAGCGCTTCCCCTTGAACACCAGCATGTATTTTCTGAAAGGCGGGATGGAGTTGTACTTGAGGTACCCCCTCTCTCCACCCGTACGCGGGTGCTCCTTGGAGAAGAGGGGGATGGACACGTCAAAGTTGGGCCTGAAGTTCTCGGTGCTGATGCTGGCTTTGGCCAGCATGGCTTGACCGATGTCGAAGCCCAAATCTTCCGTATAGTCCGGCCACGTCCCCGAGTACAAGTTAAATATAAGGTGGTTCCTGCCGTCGTTCCACAGGGGCAGGTTCTGGACCTTGGTCTTCAGGTTGTGGACGTATTGAGGGGACAGCTGGTCCCGGTCCAGAGTGTCCAAACTTAGAACGAACAAACATGCCTGTCCAGGGTCCGAGGTGTAAAACCTGGACCCCTCGATGGTCGATAAAATATTCTGGTAACTCTCTGAGATCTTCTCCCCCTTCTGCTGGGGGTAAACATAAACTTTGAATCCGTTCTTTCGACACAGAGAAAAGTCAAAGCAGGAATCCATGCGACACCTTTTGCCTTTGTAAACACTTGTGTTGATGTCCCTCTTCTGCCTCGGAGATATGTGCAGGTTGTAGTCCTCGGTGTCGGTCTGATCCCAGGGCAGGAAAAGATGTAAAGGGTCCGAGAAGTGAGGCCAGGGCTGCTCGGGCCGGTGCCCGTTTCTGCTGCGGTCATGCCGACTCCTGCTCGCCGCTGGAAGTTGAACCCCTCCGAGGTAGAAGAGAAGCACTAGACACGCACCGGCGGAGAGCAGGATCAGGTAACGTTTTTTGGCCTGCATGTGTCCTGAAAACAAGGGCGAGTTGTTCAGGAATAAGAAATGTAAAGTGGCCCGAAGTTAGGCTCTCACTAACCCTGACTACACCGCTCCATCCTCCGGCAGCCTCCAAGGATCCCCAACCCCCCTTCTGCGTATTCGGTTCCCAAATCCAGCAATTGGTCCAGTGCATGTGGGCGATTTTAGAAGTCTTGTCCCTTTCTCCCTCTTCTGTAGAGTTTCACCATATCGCACAACGCCTAGCAGCCGGGCTCTGGTGCACCTACAAAGATCAGCGCTCACCGGACCCTCTCGGACACAATCATATGCAGCCACTCTTCTCTCCTGCACTTCTTCTCACCCTCATTCAGCCTGGCTGCACGGAGGGTGGGGGGCTATTGAAATGGAAAACTGTCAGACAGCCGCCTGGGAACTCCGTCCTCCCGGATAAACAGCGGCTGGGGTCCCCGAGGCTCTCCCAGACGTAAAGGTACAGCCCGGATTGGATGTTAAACTCGGCAACACGCTGACCGGGCAGTGTAAAAACACATCGGTACGGCCACCACGCGTGTATCCAAATACCTCTGGGTGAATTCGTCTGATTCTCCCACACACCCCCTCCTTTTCCCCTTTTTATTGCTCCATGGTCCCGTGTGAGGAGAAGCGGAGAAAAGAAAACCGGGGACTCGTCGTAGCGCAGGAGGAAGCTCAGCGGCACAACTGTAACCTGACGAATCCCTGCATTTCTCTTATTTATTACAACCTCCCCACATACGCGCTCTTATTCAATAAAAAGCTCGTCGGCGAAGAGCCGCACGGCAGGCGAAGTTATCCGGAAGACACGCGGGTAACAAACGGTGACCTCAGACTGACTAAATAGCTGAGAAAATGTTCAAAAAGACGGGATTCCTTGATCCTAGTGTCCAATTACCGAGTGCTCAGTTGTTCCGATTGTTGGTCGCTAACATTCCAATCCCGACACGACGGCAGCCGACGCGACGCCCCATCGGCTCAAAGACGCCGCCGATTGGTCAGACGGTGGGAACGGAAGAGGCGGGACTAGCGGAATGCACCCATTCATAACCGGAGTCGTCCGCATGTGCAAATTATCTAATTGTAAGCCTATATGGAAACTGGAGCTTTGCCAGAGAGCAAAACACTCTCAGTTTAACAGAAGCTGATAGCGTTCGGGAGGAGCGGCCCGTCAAAATCTCGCGGAGATGCTCGTGCTGTTTGCGGCTGGATCAAACGTTTTCTGTTTTACCCGCGCGTGTTATATTCAGTTGTCTTTTCTGCATTTCTCCCACAGTATTCTCCGTGGCCTGTTTATCCTTTAACCTGAATGTGCCCAACTTTGATGCTGTAGACAGGGAAAGACTGAAGGGAAAACGACAGACAGTAACTGAACAAAGCAACAGTAATCAAATATTATTGAAATCAGTTCCTGCTAAATTACATACAGTTTCACTTCTTCTTTCTTCTGACATTATTCCCGTTTTAGAGACGGATGTTTTTGTGACTGTCTGTGTGTCATTTGTCAACTGTGATTATTAATAGCTGACAAAAGAAGTTAATGAGAAGTCCGCCAGGTTTTTGCTTGATCAGTGTGCGATACTGCACATTTTTTATTAATCTGATGCCAAGTAAATATAGTGTCAGTATTGCCGATACTAATACCGATACTTTTTGGGGGTCAAATTATGTTGTTAAAATATAAATAAAATAGACGTGACAGTAAGCACAAAAAGATTCAGACATTTTTTGTAGTGTTTGATGCATAGTTTTTACATTTCCAGTAGTAGTAGTAATAATAATAATAATTATTATTATTAATTTAGCAAAGTTTAGTGGGCTACATACTGAGCTTACTGATCCTATTGCACTAATATCGGTCCAGTATCGATTGCTTCAATGCTATCGATATTTACGTCAATGCATCCACCTCTGAGAAATGCTTCTTCAGAAGAGGCCACATTTAGTCAGTCACAGATAGACGTGACTCTGTGCACAGCTGCTCCATCCTGTTTGATAGTAGTTTGGCTGCACATGCTGGACAGGATTCCAAAGTGTAGGGTTATTATTAGGGGCTAAGACCCCAAGAACATGAATGCAACTCTGCAGGCAAATATTCGCCTGGTTCTCATCAACCTCCAACACTGACCTTTGCCAGTGCTGTTAACAGGCTGCTGGCTTTGAGCACGGCTTGTTATTCAGTATTTGTATTTCTCACAGACTTAATAATATTACCTGCAAAGTCCACAAATATAGCTGTGTTTGAATAAATTAATATCATAATTGCTCAGCAAATAGCCTCCTAATTATATGGAGATTTATGGCTGTAAACAAAAAATCTGCTGCAGTCACATTGTGTTGTGTCTCAACAGCCAGACCACCAGGACAGCCGGTCCAAGGCATTTATTTTCTTAAACATTAGCTCTATTAACTTGATGCATGGTCTATTGTTAGACGGGTTTTCATGGAAATCCCAAATCACCTACCCGCAGTCCTGACTGTGCAAAGAGAAGGAAAATCCACTCAAGTAAGATAAGCCCTTTGTAATTTGCCTGTAACAAGTTGTAACACCGATATCACCCAGGACTCAACATCTGCTCAAATGAGTGATCTCATTGTTCATTTGTACCAGGGCGCTAAATGAGAAGAAGTTGTCGGAAGTCAACCCCGGGCCAAAGTTTTCTCGCATCCGCTTACAAACCAAAGTGACACAGCAGAGGCGACCCGCTTGACAGGGAAATTAATAGCAGAGGAGTGGTTCTCGCTGAGTGTCACCATGCCTCATAAGCCCGCATAATCCTTCCTACTGCCGTTTGGTGGCACAACATTTGGGCTGGGTGAAGAGGCCATCCTCATTTTTTATCGGCCAATTAGCTCAGAAGAGGGGGAGTAATTAGCAGGGCTGGCTGGGAGACAGGCCAGGATCCTGAGGTTGGCCAGTGCTCATCGTCAGAATATGTTGGTGATGAAGAGGCCTGGGTGCTGTTCCAGAGGGCTGCTCTTGTCTTCAAAGTTGTCCTGCTTAATTTGATGTCCAGCAGTCCAAAAATGCTTCACATTTTCCTTTATGCAAAATGTGGTTGTTCTGCACCCCAGGTTTAACTCCAATAGTGTCTTCTTGCAGCAGTTCCTGCACCCTTAGAGCGTCTTACAGTTGCCATACTTGCAATGCCGCTCTTGCCTTTGTTTATGCCTGGGGGGACTTTTCTCTCTTAATTGCTTGGAACTCTAATGAGACTAAATGACACTGGTTGCTAAATGACACTGGAAACTAGGATTGTGTTAACCAGAGAATTTAGTGTAATTTGAGACGTGCTCTCTCAAAAGAAAGCTTGTATCTTTTGAATGCAGTGTGTGCACATCATTTCACATTTCCGTAAATCAGGTGAGACAGAGAGACGCAGTTGCTTGAGCAGAGGCAGCTGTGTTAACCGCTCACCATCAAAGGCACCACATACCCTCCCCAGTTCATCCCATGTATTCCAACTGTTTTGGAACATTTTGTGGCTGTGTGGTCTCGGCATGATTGTGATGAGGGCTGGGAGTCGTTCCAGTGAGCTTTGCCTTGCTCCGCTCGCTCATCCTTCCTTGTGTATGCTTCTAATATTCCCACCACAGAAAAAATTCCCTGCTACAGTGCCGCTTTTGTCTCGCTTTCCTTCACAGGACTGTATTAGGGTGGAGATTTGTGAAGGTGAGAAAGCCTTTGGTCGCCTGTGAAGCCCTATAAGGTGGATTGTGCAACACTGTCACGTAAAACATTCCTTTTTAATCAGCCAAAAGGAAAAAAAAGGATCTGAAATAAAGAAAAACATGTGCTGATTTTCTTCCCACCCCCTTAAACGCAGCCCTGATGACAGTGTGATCATGTGCAGGGAATTTAAGAAGTAGAAGTGACTAGTTTTTACTACCAGGAAAAGAGAGAGGCATTCAAAGGCTATTAGGACTATTTGGAATAAAGATTATTAAAGTAATGCTACATAAGTTCACCATCACTAGAAAATGCTTCCCAGTGTGTAAATGGCCAAACATTTGAGAAGAATATATGGGACTGTAAACCATGTCTATAGAAAAATATTACACATTTTTAACATGGAATGTAACAAATTACCTGTTAACAGCAAGCAAATACTTCCAGTCTCATATGCAGCATTACTGCACAGCTAATATGATTCTCAATTTGTAGATTTAATAAATGGAGGAATTTTTGCTTGTGCAATCTCTACATTAAATATCTTGACCTGGGTACTCATTTGGCATTTGAATAAAATGATAAGATGCTACACAGTGTTGTCTAATGAAAAAAGAAGAAGCAATAATTTCTCCTATTTTAAGCCGTGACTGAGCAAACACGCTAAGAAGGTAGTTAAACAAAGACCTGGATTACCAGTGGACTGACTCTCCTTGCGCAGATAAACTGTGTATAAAACACTTCCCCTCAGTGATGGCAAGTAGCCGCGATAAAGACTTGCAAATTCAGGCTGCGGTAAACAAATACCCATGGCTGAAAGGTAATCTGTGAGTTCAGAGAGTTTCAGGCAAAAGGAAGACAAAACAGCCTTTGGGCTGCTGCTGATTGGTCGCTGATAAACTCCCCTCAGGATGATGTAACAAGCTCGGCTTGACAAAGGGCATGTATGTGTGTGGTGTGTATGACGGTGCGCGCAGGCTCTTATGCCCCAAAAAGACTGGATTTCAGGTGTGTTTGGGTCCATGCACCCGGCATGCGTATGCACTGGAGACTATATTTTGCTGGCTGTCTGTGTGTGCATGTATACGATGAGTCACAAATCTTATTGAGTTTGCTTTTAAAGCCTGTGAAGTCCCACCTAATACCTGGGAATAGAGTTCCACTGATGTACTGTGTAATCTTGGCTACATGGTCTCACTGGGAGTGTGCTCTTCCAGCCCAACACTGCCGCTTTTATTTAGAAGATTCAGAAAATAACACAAAAGCTTTCAGAGAGCTCTTATTGAAGCATTTGTCTTGTCACCTGCTTTACAATTCCCAAGTGCTATATTGTTGCAAAGTTTGGGTGGGTAAAAGTTGAGAGTCACGGAGATGCAAACATATTATAATGAAATGCTGGTCAAAACAGTGTCTGCGTTGCTCAACCTGAGGCAATAAATTAATTCCACATATTCTCATGGCTGACAAACAACAAACGGCACAATGACAAACAGGTCAGAAGTTTAGCTTAAAGAACTGATGAAGCTGTGGCAAGTGAGTGGGAGTCAATCTGGACTTTCTGTTCTGACTGCTAGCCTCACGGACTGCTCGAGGCTACTGAATGCTAAATGGTGTAGCCTTGGCTATCCTTTCAAAGTGCTGCTCATTCCGTGTGTGGGATGCCTAGTAATCTCCTTATTCTTTATTTATTTAAAGCGACCTTTCGACTCCCGAGCCGAGATTGCTTTGGGCAAACTGAGCTGGGTTTAAATGTTCGGGGGTGTGGGAGGGAGGCCATCGTTTGTTGCCAGTGCCCTGAGCGAACCGCGCTCAAACTCTACAGTTTTAACCCCAGAATTCTTCTGGGAAGCGCAAGCTGGCAGGCAGCGGCAAATGAAGCGTTTCAGGTTAGATGTGGTGATAGGTTTTTGTCCTCATTAAAAGAGAAATCCCTGCCACTGCTTCCTCATTTGTATTCCACGGCAATTCATTCGAGGTGGATTTTGATTTGAGGGATTTGGATGGTATAAGGCCACTGAAGCCAGGAGGAGAAGAATGAATCTTGTAGCTTCATCTTACGCAAAGCCCTGAAAGAACAACTTTACATATACTTTTCCCTCACTTACTTTCCAACTTTGCTATTAAATACAAACCCTCCGCCTTGGCTGAGCAGCAGGAAAGTATTCCTGCATATGGAAGGGTCTAACCCTCGTCCCGTGAAACACCTATTCTTAAGCACACTTACTGCTGAATGTGCCAATCACTTGAAACATTGGCCCCACTTCAGGGAGCTGAAACATAATGAGTGTCAGTATCATTAAATCTACCGTGCTGATATTAAATCAGTATCATTCAAAGGAGCTCATGCTGATATCATTGCTTCAGAAAGTGCTGATGCTGCTCTGGGACCTGCAGGCTCCAGTACGAAAGGATTTTGCATCCATTCAGAGATTCTCTAATTCCCCCAGGCACTACACTGCACAGTAATCCACTTAATTTACAATTACCCATGCAAGCCACACTCATATGGAATGATAAATGGACTCAAGTAATCCCACGGATAGAGCTTGTGAGTGTGGAAATCAGACCGTACTGTACACGGTGTGTTCTGTCGTTCCATCATTTGTCTTCATATACACAGCAAGGTATATACACAAGGACCGCTCTCAGTTTAGTATGCACACCCACATACTGTATTTACAAATATATATGCTGGACGTACCCCATGTATCTCCCCTGTGCAGACTGCATGAATTCCTCCCTGCCTTTGAGGAGATGCGGGGCTAAAATATGGCTGCGCAGAGTGAATGCTAATGTTTTAACCTCCCTCCTTGTCAGAGATCAGAGGAGAGTTTGCTCTTCTTACCCCTTTGAACTTTAACCTGCTTTTTAACTCTGCCAACCTTTATCTTTGCTTCATCTGCAGACGGAAAAGGTTTTTGGTGGTTTTTGAGCAGGCGACAAAGCATCTACAACCAGGAGAGAGCGGCGTCGTGAGGTATAATGTTTACTACGTTCACCGTGATTTTGTTAATTGTTACTGACTGCAAAGGAGCAGATTCTAATGCAAATATGAGTTCAACAGGTATCTAATCATAAACCAGAATATAGGGCAAATTGGAAATGCGACTTGCTGATGATACTGGATGAAAAGTAAACAACTGTCACGCTTCAATTGTGCAAGCATTTGCACAATTCAGAGTCCATTAGATATTAATAAAGATATACTTGGTTTTTCAGGAATCAAAGACATGTACCTTGCCTAAAAATATTGAAAGACTTCCCCTTTATTCTTTTTTCCCCCTTTGATTAAGTGCTATACTGCTTGTATCCAACTTCTTAAACATTCAGTTTGTGTTCATGAAAAAGAAAGATGAGTTGCTGAATTACAAGAAACACTGCTTTGGATCAACTGGCAGTTGATCCAAAATGCTACAACAAGAGTACTGATAGGGACTAAAACTAGAGAGCATAGCTCTCCCATATTGGCTTCTTTTCATCGGCTGCCTGTTAAATCCAGAATCAAATTTAAAATCCTTCTCCTCACAAGATCTTAAATAATCAGGTTCCAGCTTATCTTACAGAGCTCATAGTACTGTAGCACCCCAATAGAGCACTTTGATCTCAGACCACTGGTTTACCTGTCGTTCCTAGGGTTTTAAAAGTAAAATGGGAGGCAGAGCCTTCAGCTTTTAGCCCTGTCTTCTATGGAACCAGGTCCCAGTTTGGATTTGGGAGGCAGACAACCTCTCTAGTTTTAAGATTAAAGCTTTCCCTGTTAATAAAGCTTACTGTTTGAATTTTTCCTTAGTTATGCTGCAAAAGGCCAAGGCTGCTGGGAGCATTTTGTCTTCACTCACCTTTTTTCACTCACTATGTGTTCATACAACACTCTACTTTACCCACATTATTTTAAATCTCTGTCTGTCTTGAGTGTGTCTCTTGCCCTATTTTCCTCTCCTATCTCCAACCAGTCACAGCAGAGTCTGATTCCTTCCTGTTAAAAGGCAGTTTTTCCTTCCTACTGTCACCAAGTGTTTGCTCATTGGGGGGTTATTTTATTGTTGGGGTTTTCTCTGCATTTTTGTGAGGTTTATAACTTAAAATATAAAAAATCTTGAGGCAACTGATTTGGCGCTATAGAAATAAAACTGAATTGAACTGAACTTCTTTCCATCTCACTGACAAGAAGAAAGCAATCCACCATTGTGGCAGGAAACAGCCTCTGCCATCACTGACCATCAAAAATACAGACTCTGTCACCAAACAACTAATAGAGATTAAGTTGGAGATGAAGTAAGTTACCAAGTACAGGGAGGGGGGGGGTTACTTTGTATATGCACATTTCCCTTTAAGGCAAATAAATCTTATTAATCTTATTCTTTGTCTCTCTCCGTGTCCACATGACATTCATCTCTGATTCGCTTGCTCCCACAGATCTCTCACTTTGGTCTCCCCGACACATTTGATTGGCCTCTATTTCAGTTTCTAGTGAAAGACAGGCAAATCTATCTCCGTCTTTCACTTTTTAATCACCGTCTCTTGCTCGTTTCCTTGTTCTTTCTTTCTCTCTGACTTAGCCTCTCTGACCCTTTGACTCAGTCAATTGTGCTCCCTGTACCTCGCCCCTTTTCTCTGCTTTGATTCACACATTTTAATTGCCCATTCTCCCATCTCCGGAATTAATGAAATCTTTAATCATACAAAGATTTATTAAGATTTAGACTGGTGGGAAAAGAATGTCGAACAGGAAGGAAAAATGAAACAATATGTGGTATTTGGCTTCTTGCAGAGAACAGCAGATGTTGATAGCAGTGATTAACCTACAGCCAAATAGCTCAATCGCCCCTCGCTAACAGGAAATAAATCACACACGAACCTCAACAATCTCAAATGAGAAGCATGTTTTTCTCCCTCTGCTTTGTGTATCATTCGCTGTCTAAAGCCTTTGAGATCAACGCTGTGAAGGAAACATGGTAGATCAAAGTCTTTTCCCTCAACCCCCTCTTGCTGCAGTCCTCATGCAGGGAACGACAGATGTGGGTGATGGGTTGACGGCAGAGAAAACAATGCAGTGAAAAAGGTTAGAGTGACATGTGAGGGCATGTTATGACTGCTGCTTTGACTTGACAGTGTAGGGTTAATTATGGATGGCCTCCTCTGTTGGTGAGGGCTTAACATTAAGTTGCACAGAAGCCTAAGATAGCCTGGCTGCCTTCTGGCTATGTGCGCATTAGGTTCCCTTATGTTTTATTACTGCTCGAGAATGCATCGGGCCGGTGGAGTTCCACTCAGGATTTTCTGACATGGGAAGTTAACAACAGTTTTTTAGCTGATGTTTTATTGCTGACACATTTTACTAATGGATTACGAGTGAAACACATCCCCTGAGTAACGTGGAGCTGATGTAACTGCTTAACTCGCCTGACTGAAAAGAGGAACCAGAGACTCATGAAGAAACACATCTAATTCCTTCTTTCCTCAGCAATGCGATGACAATCTATTCCCTATAAAAACAGTCCGACATTACGGAGAATCACTTCCACTTCTTTCAGAGGGTGAGATGAGAAGATTGATACCAGTGTCATGGGTACCTTAGCGTAGTTCAAAGCATGAAAGTGTGTGTGTGTGTGTGTGTGTGTGTTTGTG
>NW_005187627.1:534726-573660 GCF_000239375.1 Pundamilia nyererei | reverse complement strand
GGGGGGCGGCTAACTTAGGTGAATCAAAACTCACTACAACTGAAATATATTAGCACAGAGTTTCCCACACTGAGTCACACAGAGCAGGTATTGTAATGCATGCTGTCAGTTTATCTGCACCTGGCAAACTATGTTGAAACAGGCAAAAGCTCTTCCACAGAGGACAGACGTCGATGTTGTTTCCACATACAATAGATGCCCAGTCAGAGCGTCTCTTACGAAACTAACTATGAATCATATTATTACAATAAAGAGGCCAAATACATGTTTCTGTTGTTTAAATCATTTTTAACTGACTGAAAATGAATTTGATTACTAAATGGCTGTGAACAAGTCTCCAATCCAACACTCAAGTCATTTACCTTTACTTACATGGATATTTTGTCCCATTAGTTGCTCGGTGAACCTACGAAATTGGACTGTTAACTCTTTACCTACTGATGTCTACATTTCAAACCTACCGTGCTATTGAATCAGTAGGTGGTTCAGGTAGACTTTAGAGTGTCAGGTTAATAGCTTAACCTTCCTTGGATGTATTTTCTTAACTTTCTTTTGTGTTCATTTCATTTTGTTAATATACAAAAGGTGCCTGCTAAGTATCTACTGGGGAACAGTCATCTATAGGAACAGGAATATTGAGATACAGCAGCGATAACTTGAAGAAATTGTTTAGGTTGATGTCTTGGCCATTGTAATACCCTCATTTTTTTCTTTTTCAGTTATTCTGTTGTAAACTTGCTGCATTGCTTGGGATATTCATACTGTTTTATGACCCACTTTCAGCCAAGTTTTAGGTATCAGACAGGTGGCCTCACATTTGACTAGAATACTTTGGTACAAAGATGGTAAGGTTGGGCGATATGTAAAAAGTTTCCAAACAACAGTCGTCAGTTTAATAACGATGATAGGCGATATATTCGTGCAGATTTTTTGATGGCAATGTAATCATGCACTGACTGATTGCACACTGGAGGAGAAGGCGCAGAAAGAAGTGGACTGTTACCTCAGCGAGGCGGTCGTAGATGGAGTAGAAGATCCGCTGGCTTGGTGGAAAATGCATGAAAAATGTTTCCCATTGATGTCACACATGGCACGGAAAGATCTGTGTATACCAGCCACAAGCACCCCATCAGAACGCATCTTTAGCACCGCTGGTAATATTGTTAACCACACCCAAAAGTCAATCAATCAATCAATATATTTGTCCAGTCACCCAACCCTAGTGCACGGTCTACTCAGTGACTTCAAGGTGCCCAAATCATCACCCCTACACCACTGTGCTTGACAGCTGGTATGAGGTGTTTGTGGTAAAATGCTGTGATATGCTAGCAAACATCTATACTTTGGTCTCATCTGCTCAGAAGTTGTTGGGAAGTCTTGTTGTTCGATAATATGCAAGTCTGTTAAACCTAAGCCATGCTGCCGTGTTAGTTTTAGAGCGAAGAAGCTTCCTCCTGGCAAACCTTCCAAACAAGCTATACTTGTTTAGTTTTTCCCTTCTTCTTTTTTTTTCTTTTTGACTCTCCTTTACAATTCAGAGCCATGATGGTGACTGTTGAGAGTTGGTAAACCATCCAGCTACTCATAATGAGCATTATGTTTGTCAGCCTGAAGCAACTTATGGACACGCAAGTGGAAGAACAGAAATATAAAATCTAAGACAGCCTGTGCTTCTGTTCCAAGGAGATGGTTGCTTTGATGGGTTTTATGTTTCCAATTATGTACGGGTTACACAAACAAGAAACAGAGTATTAATCAGACAGCTTTAGTGATAGGCATATTTATTCAGTGTGTACATGCATCCTTAACACCTAAGTAGGTCACTAGCTTTAAAAAGATGAAGAAAACCCCTGTTTTTACTAGTGATTTATGCGCACACGTATATATAAATCAACAGATTATTAACCATTTTCTGTTGACGCACCGTTTCATTCCACACTATAAATTTACATCAAATTGTTCAGTCAGGGATAAGTAAGATATGCCCAGTTTATTTGATTCATTAAAATCGGTGCCTACAAAAGCACCACTGGAGGGTCTGCTGTGTTTTCACAAGACACTGCATATTCATAGGCGTTTGATTGCACAGATGCCATAATTAGCTCGGCCGGGAAAAAGCATTCTGAAGTGGTTCTGCCCGAGTGTATCTATTTAAAAGACCTTGTTTTTGTATTGTTCACAGAGTTATGGATCGGAATGAAATGATGTCAGGGTGGAGGAAAAAAGCCTGAAACATTTAGTCGATTTACTGTCTCACCCGTCGTGGAAAAAGTTGCTCAAGCCAGAAAAGTAGTGGATTTGTCTCTGTTGTCTGCAGTGTGAGGAGTAATTTGCTACATTTGGGGAAATGTGGGATAATTTTTGCTTTGTCATGGGGAATGCAATGATTCATGCTAAAAGAAGCCCAACATCTGGCCTCATTAATCATTTCTTTTCAAGTCTGGGTTTTCAGGGAATCGTTTTCTATTTTTTTTCTCAACACATTCTCTCTATCTTTTTCTCCCTCTTTCCCCCACACCCCCCCGTCTGCACTGCTTGTCATCTGTTGACATTCTGGCATGCCTCATCACCCATATCACTCCTCCCTCTTCATTTGCTCCTTAATTTGTTTAGATGGCAGGAGAAGGAGAGGGGCCAGAAGGAAAGTGACTAAGGTGTGGTAGAAGGATAGAAAAGAAGGATAGAGTGTGGGAAAATGAAGAAGTGGAAAGTTGTAAATCAAGTTTGATGAAATCCATTTAACAGTTAGGGAGTTCCTCATTACTCACTAAGCTCCGAGTGAATGCAGTGACACATCCACATTAATGCCACATGCTACGCTGCCCGGGGCCAACACAACACAACGATAAGAACAGTGTTTTCCATTCACTGTGATGTCAAGCACCCACACGCCGCTCGTCACGCATTTACAGCGTTTGGAAATTGCTGCTTTCTGATAAAGTTCCCATGACCACTGTGATTACAGCTGACACATATGTTACTCTTTATTGCATTACTTTCATAATGTTGACTGATTGGGTTACTGAAACTGAAAGATGACACTCCAACTAATTGCAAAGCACTTGGAAGGATGGAAGCATACATTAGGGTAAAGGAGCAGGTCGAAACACATCATAAACTGCAACTGAAATGTCAGTGCTTTCATGAGAAAAGCATTAGTCACTGCAGTTTTCCCTAAAACAGGATATGTTTACACTCAAGAGACAAATTCCTGATGACTAAGCTCCTTTAAACTTGATGAAGCAGTAATTTAATTCAAATCACTGTTTCTTTATTCTTTATTTTTCTCTAAAACTATAATTTCTTTTCAAGCCAGATCACAAGCCAGTGCTTTCATCCTGCTCAGAGGCTCGACAGATCATAGAACATTTCTTTCTAGAGGCCGAGGATGAATTATGTAATCGGTTGCTTAATATAACATACTTGGTGAGAGAACTAAAACAAGAAAGACCCGACTGATGCGATGGCATTCTTCTTCCTCATTTTCTTTCAGATGGTATCTTTAAGAGTCGCCACAGCAGATGATCTGCCTTCATCTGACCCTGTCCTTTGCATCTTCTTCGCTCATGCCAACCCTCTGGATGTCCTCTTTCACTACATCCATGAATTTCCTCTGCAGTCTTACTCTCTTCCTCCTACCTGGGAGCTCCATACTCAATTATTTGCCTCTCTAACTCAACCCGATGTACTCATTTCTAATCTTGTCCATTTAAGTCACTCCCAACAAAAATCTTAGCATCTCCAGCTCTGCCTCCTGTATTTTGTCATTCCCACCATCTGCAAACCTTACATCACAGAAGGTCTCACTATCATTTTGTAAACCTTCCCTTTCAATCTCGCTGCTTCTGTCACAAATCACCCCTGACACTCATCTCCACCCACTCCTGCACTCTCTTCTACACCTCTCTTGCGCGCTGCCTGTTGCTTTGGATAGTTGACCCCGTGTATTTAAACTCGTCCACCTCCACTACCTCTACACCTTGCGTCTTCACTGCTACACCTGCCTCCCTCTCAATTACACACATTATTTGTCTCGCTTCTACTGATTTTCATTCATCTTCTCTCCAGGGCATACATTACCACCTCTCCAGGCTCCGTTTCATGTTTCACCCGCTCCCTACTCTTACTACAGATCATCTGCAAACATCATACTGTGTGGACACTCCTCCCTTAGAACAGTAACTTCCGAAAAAACTTGTGTTATGTGACAGGTTCTTTTTATTTTGATGGCTGTTTGTTTGCCAGAAAGATTATGCATAAATAACAAAGCCAAATTTCATGAAACTTGATGGAAAGATGGAGCATACACATTATAATTTGATAAACAGGGAATTAACCTTGATGGATGATGCATTTTCTGAATGTCGCTGCAGTTTTGTTTTGTTTTTTGGCTTGAACAGCTACATTGCAAGGTCAGCAAAAACTGACAGGCAGTAGAGAGTAGAAAGAAAGTGTAATTCACATTTTTTGCGTTACACCCAACTGAATGTAAATGAACAGTGTGTTACCGATTTAAAAATATCTGTAATGTGAGTTGCACATCAACGTGCAAAGTGCAAATAAAGCAGTTCCAGCGAGACAAAGTAGTCTGTCTCAGAATTACAATGCAGCAAGTTTAAGTCCCAGGTTTTAGTGTGGCATTATTTTGGCACTTTTCTTTGGCACAGAGAAGCTGCAGCTGCAAGGACAAGCTCACTGGCACTTACAAACGAACATATGCTAAACTCACTCACAGCGCCATCAGAATATAATCAAGATCTCTGTGGTGCAATCTGGGCACAGTAAAATTTATAAAAGCTGGGAATTGCGACAGAGCTGTCTTTGAAAAGGCCAGTTTAACGTTGAATCTGAAGTCTGGGGCAGCAAAGTGGAAAAAAGGTCACAAAGCAATAAGGTTTAGTGAGGTATTTTTGTGCTCTCAAACCACAGTCTTCTTCCAGATGTTTGTAAGATGGTGGAGCTGCGATAACATGAGCATCCAGCTAAAGGGAGTCATTGATGTTATGATTATTAGATAGGAAGCTACACCTAGATTTTTTTGCAGACAGTGATTCAGTTTTTGAAGAAAATACATGCTATATATGAACTGGCTAATCCAGCTGACAGGGCAAAGATGAAAAACACATTTCTTACCTCATTTTCCTAATCACTTAACTTGGAAAACATCTTGAGGTGAAGGAAAATCGAGGAGAATTTCTAAGGACTTAGTGCTGTGCAAAGAATCGGACTAGTCTTGCACTAGAATCGCCTGCCACACTAAACACTACATTGTCCAGAAGATGAAATATAAAATATGCATGTTACTTCACCCCATGCGTTCCTCTTGTGAAATATTTTATATACCCTATAAATTAAATACATATTGTTTTCTTTTTTCCTGCTGGTGAAATGACCCAGTGGAACTCCTTTTCCTCTGTTTTGTTGATGCCTTCGTGACTGAAGTAAACTTCTCATTCAGGACTAGAAGATCCTGAATGGATTAATGTTTATCCTAAAGGCTGCCAGTACAACAATGGACATATTGAGTTATGCAAACTGAACCACAATGAACTTTAAATCGTGTTTACTATATTTAACACCTTGAGCAAAGCCTAACGTTTGAAGTTCAGCTGTTGGTGCAACAGGCTGAAAATTCAAAGCACATCAGCAACAAACTTATAATTAAGATTCATAAGATTTTCATCACTTTTCAGGTGTGTTATTAATGTTATGTTGCTATGATTTGTGGGATGGCATTGTCTCCTCTCCTTAAATCAAGGATAAGCCAGTGTATCCTGTGGTAAAGGAGCTAATAAAGAAGCTCTGATGTGGCTTTCCTTGGCATTTAGACAATTCAACCAGCCCCTTTTATGGCTACTGTACAAACTTGTGGGGCATTTTGCTCAGTTAGGAACCTTCCTAAGGAAATTTGACTTCTCAGCCACACCCTTGCATCGATGACATATTTTCTTGCTACAGTACATCAACACTTACAAGTATGAAGCAAAATGCATCCCAAAGCGCCTCGGGAGCTGATTTGAGTGATCAGATGTCAGTGCATATCGGTAATCATTTACACTTTTATTTGGGCTGTTTGCTGTATCCACGAGATATATTAAACTACAAACTCACCCATGGAGACACTACACTACACTGCACCATCTACGCATGTGCCTTTTAAGTGGACTCCAAAGAAGAACAGGAATGATCTCTGCTTTTCGTTGTCTGCAGGTGTCGTGTAGCAGCAGTAGAGGTGGGCTGCTACATGTAAATATAGATAGCATCACTGTCAATGTGGGTATTGGAATTGGATCGATACCAGTGTGATAAAATCGATATTTCGTTTCTGCCCTCTAAGTTTAGCATGTGGACCACTGAACTGTGTCAAATACACTTTTTTGGAAATGAAAATATATATGCACTGTGAAAAATGCCTCAACCTTTTGGTTTTTAAGTTGGTTTTATTTATAATCTGTCACACGTTTAAACAACAGAAGTTGAGGTCTGCATAAAAACTGATTTTTCGAAATACACGAAAATCTGAAAGGCATGTTTTGTTCAGTTAGCTAGCAATTTTGGAGAGTAAAAAATCTAAGTGATTTAGCTGCCTTTATAAGTTGAAAGTATCAGTATCAGCGTTGGTATTGGCAATACTAGCCCCATATTTACTTGGTATCAGATCAAATCAAAATGTGCAGTACCGCACAGGACAATGCAGTAGCACTAAAAGGAGGTGAGATGGTGTCTTTGGCCAAGAATGATGTTTAAACCTCTGCTTGGCAATTATTTTCCTGAACAAAGACAGTTACCTCAGTGCCCACTTTTCATTCTGCAAGGTCCTCAGATCTGATATCAGTAACGTCTATAATCTCCACGGACTCAAATTTTAAGCAAGTAATCCTAGATAATCCTCAAAGAACAGCAATTCATACACGCCTGCCGATTAGAGAATTTATAATCGCATAGCTCACTGTAAGACATTACCATCGTTTTTTTCACATATGAAAAAGCACATGTTTTTAATGAAACCTGTCTGGAAGCTGTAAAGAAATGCTCAGGTTTCAAACAGAAGCTCTGACAATACAGTCTGTGTGTATAAAAGTGTATGAAAGATGTATTCTTTAAAAATATTACCCTGTTTTCTGTTGGGTATACAGTATAAATATCAAAAATTACTACAAGCATTCCTTATAAATAACAAAAGTCTATTTTAAATCCACTTTGTTGTATATACAACACACAATGACACTAAAACTTAATGTACAGACGAGCACTTAAGACTAAATAGGCTCAGCATCAATACAACCCATTATACTGAAATTACAGCTACACAAAGCAGAGAAGCCCCAAACATACAAATACTCACACATACCCACTCACACAAGAACAGGGAGTCATCCAATTTAGTGAATTTAATGCAGTGTGCTAAACAATAGTCTACATCACAGGGAAATGCGCACAATGAAGCCATACGAAATAACATAATTGTGGTGTGTTTGCCAAACAGGCAAAACAAAAACCCAGTCTCATGCGTGAGTGCTCTATAGACCGACTTCTATTCAGAGGATTTCTGCGCTTCATGGACGTGTCAGAGAGAGATATCATTAAACTCTCACATACTGACAGCGGCAGCAGCTGAAATGATAAATTATGGGTTTGTCCACTTAGATCTGTAGATTGTCATGAAAACAGCATTAAACAACAAAAACCAGCACTCTTCAAATCGATGAAGATTAGGCCTCAACTTGTAACAGGACATGGGCGATTACCTGTTTTAAAGATGAACTAAAAATATAAAAACCCTCCACCAAATCAAGGCCAAATCCCAACTGAGCAGTTGTAATTTAGCATGAAAGATCTGTCGGCTTTATACTTCCTTATGTGTGGAGTTTGCATGTTCTCCCTGTGTCTGTGTGGGCTTTCTCTGGGTATTCTCCCACAGTCCAAAAACCTGCATGTGATTAGGTTAACTGGTGATTCTAAACTGGCTGTAGGTTTAAAAGGTTGTCTGTCTCTATGTGGCAGCCCTGCGACATACGGGTGTACCCTGCCTTTCATCATGTGACACCTGGGAAAGGCTCCAGACTCCCCGTGACCCTGAATTGGATAAGTGAAAGAAAAAAATTCAGCTTTAGATACTCATTTACACACTCAAAGTGCTTTTATCTACATTGCTCATTCACCCAATTAGACACACATTCATGCAGGCTTTTATATACTCCTAACCACTTTCTAACATTTGCATACACTCACACTCCAGTGGAGGGTTCAGTATCTTGCCCCAGGATACTTCTCCCTCTGTTCAAGAGTCGGGGATCAATTCGCCAACCTTCAGATTGGCAGATGACCCACTCAACCATCTAAGCCCCAGCTGCCTCAGCATGGTGGGCATCACAGTGGTGCTGTGGTAAGCAGTCCTGTCTCATAGCAAGAAGCTCCTATAGGTTCAAATCTACTGGCTAGCTGGCCCTCTGTGTGTGGAGTTTGGATCTTTTCTTCCACCTTCCTCCCAAACACATGCCTGCTAGGTGTTGGCTGTAGGTGTGAATGTGATCATGAATGTCTTTATCTGTGTTACCCTGTGACAGACTGGTGTCCTGTCCTGTTTGTACATTGCCTTTCACCCTGTGACAGCTGGGAAAGGCTCTGCCACACCATGACCCTAAATTGGATAAGCACAAGAAAATGGATTCATGGATCAAACCATGTCATTCTGCTCTTTATTCTGTGGGTAACAGAATGAATCTGAAGTCCCTTAGGTCTCTCTGTAGTCTGCTTTTACTGTCTACCTTTGTCTGAAATCCAAAGCATTGTTTCATAGCTCAGGATTCCAAATGATAAGTCAGAGTGAGCCGTGCAATAGTGAAAACCTGAAAACTGGTGTTTATTTAAGTATGTTTAAATGAAATAATTCCAACAACATCATGTTACACGTTTTTATGCTTATGTCTCTTTATTCTGTTTTCTTTTGGTGAAAAACTACTAACTGATTATGGAAAAATAAGGAGAAACTATGCAAAATAGTAATTAATCCCTCATTATGAAAGCTCAAGCGCTACAGAGCCCCTTATCTCCAGCTGGCTTGGACACCGATTCCATAAGGGATTTTGAGCCAATAGTATTGGCAAAGAACAAAAACTACGCTCGAGAAGCTCAAGGACACCCCACTGGCAACCGACATCTAAGAGTTAGCTTGGTTCATCGGGGTCCAGAAAAATAAAGACACGCAGATCAAGGTTTTCTCGGGCCAGTATTGTGTGTATATTCTCCAATTTGAGCTCAGCTAAGATAGAAGATTTTCAGCCTCTTGCTGTTTCATCTGTTCTGTGGGAGAAAAAAAAACTGAGGGGTTTTGGGGAGGGGGTTAGCGGGGACACTGAATCATCTGGCCTTTGTTGGCCATAAACCTTTGTAAAATTGGGACTCACCCTAACCCTTTATCAAAATGCCAGATGAAAATAGAGGGGAGGGGAGGGGGAGCAAGAAAAACCAACAGATAATAAAGCAACATGAAAGAAGAGAGAACACAGGGCGGAAGGTGGATGGATCTGAATATCTGGGCTGCAGAGTACACTGAAGAAGGGGTGACGCAAGTGGCGTGAGACACAGATTAGAGTAACTGCCATATTTTCTTACTGACTTCTCAGACACGGTGTTTCTAGCATATCTAACTATATCACTCATTTGTACAGTATTACTGCGGCACATGCTCATTCTATGCATGCATCGCAAACATCACATGTTGTGGAGGTGGAGGACAGTGTGGAGTGGAGTATTCCTCTTTCTAAGAAGGAGACCCAAGGGTTTGTTCTGGCCTCAGGGAGATCACTCTCCTCATCCTCTCAGGGAGGTACTTTGCCAAAGCAAAGGAGAGGAGTGTATGCCATGTGCAATGCCTTTGTCAGGGTCTTTAAATTTTAGTGAAAAGTGTATGGGTGGCATTTAGTTGTTGTAGAGCCAGAGTTAGAGCTTGGTTTGCATTGCTAGTAGTGATAAAAACATGTTCCCAGTGGGTGTGGAACTCTACCACAGCTGCTCTTTGTCCCTTTTACTCTTCATAACTTTTCTAGAATTTCTAGGTGCAGTAGAAGGGTAGTTTGCAGCTGGGGGCAAATGAAAATCAGCCCCTCCAAAGACAGGACTGCCTGCTGCTGTTGGCTCAAGTGGGGGGAGTTCACATACCCTTGGGTCATGTTGTTGAGTGGGAGAAGATTGGAGCAAGAGATATGCAGGCAGATCAGTTCTCTGCTGGAGACAGAGAACCACAAGTGATAAACCTAAAGGCAAAATCAGTTTATGATCTGCATTCTTACATTCACCTATGGATGCAAACTGTGAACAGGGACTCAAAGATTAATACTGGCGGTACAAATGATGGAAATAAGCTTCCTCGAAAGCGTGTCAGGTTTCACATTTAGAGAGGCTTGAGGTGCCTGGACAGTCTGCTTCTCAGAGTAAAGTTAGTATTCCTCTGAATGGAAAGGAAGCAGCAGATTCCTGCCAGCTGAGGTGTCTTTGGCATGTCTAAGTGGGAACAGGCACCCAGGGCAGATTCATCCAGCAAAGAGGTAAAGGCAGTGGTGACAGAGAGAGCTCTGGGCAGCTCTTCTTAGACTGCTTCTCCTGCAACAAGGACCACGATAAGTGGTATGAAATCATGTTTGGAGTGAGGTCTGTGGATGATTTTCTTTTTTTTTTTTTAAACACAGCTGTTCTTTTAGTTGTATATTAATAGGATGCCTCTATAGATTTGTCAGTAACATCGATTTTATTACTATTTCACTAATTCCAGATGAATTCAGTTAAAGTATTACATCCTACTGGCTTTAATAATCCCTTAATCTTACCTCCAGCACCAATAGGTGCTGATAAAGCTTATAAATACAGTTCAGTGGCTGTTGGATGGGCAGCCTTTTTTATTGATTGTCATCACCAGGCAATACATAAAACAGAGCACCAAATTTAAATTTGTTCATGACCAAATACATTTTCATTAAGTTTAGATTGCATTAAGTACAAGTTCATGAATGTTAGCATGCTAAAGTAGGATATTCTTGCATACGCTTAGGAAGCAGAATGTGACAATAATTTCACCCACTGATTCAGTAGCTTTTAAAACCACCTTTAGTAGCAATAATTTGTAGTTATTATTTTCTGTATGACGGGTATTATTTTAGGTTACGCACAGCTCTCTTAAGGTCCCACTACAGTATTTCAGTCAGGCTGATATTTGGCCATTTCATATGACTGTATGCTAGAGAATCACAAAGCCGCTGACATAGCTGCAGATGGTCTCTCCTTTAATTTTTTAAAGACGTGAGCAATAATTCATGAAGCGACTCATTTTTAATCAAAATTTGACCAATGAAATTGACTTGATTTATTTTAGTTTCTAAAAATTTACCAATATCAGGGAAGTAAGGTTAGTTCATGTACAGCGAGACACGAGTTAGGTGAGTCAGAGCAGGCATCAACAGATATACTGGAAGAATAAAAATGCATACAGATATTTCAAAAAAGATGTAAAAACTAAGTTACAATAACAAAAACAGCAAGCCAGTATTTAATATTTTGATAATCATGTTTTATAAGTGATCAATCGAAAAAAAACAATTAAATGGGCAACATGAAAATCCCCTGCAGGCTGTCACCATGATTAGAGCCCTTGGTTCTTTCCTCTTTCCTAATGACTCAAGAGTCAGAATTATTAGAGAACCAGTGCTTTTAATTAACTTGCTCTTCCTGCTCCTATCATATTCATCAGCACTGTAACCCTAATGTGCAACATTAACACTGTAGATTGCATTAAGACACCCAACAGAAAGTGTGTCAATGTTTGCTTGTGTAGAAGAGGGTGAGAGAAATATATACGAAATGGAGCCGGAGAGCGTTTTTAAAACTCGTGGTTTGGGCTGTGTAAACAGACAAATTCACAAATTTGTAAGTGTCAATAACTTTCTGTAGAATGATTCTCTCTCTGTGTATATATATATCTCCTATCAGACATGTAACTTTAACTACAGCACAGTTGCCAAGTCTGAAAAAAGTTGCTCTTTTTTTGTCTTTTCTCACTGACCCCCCTCCTCGCTTCACGCTACTCTGAGTTTGAGCTTGCCTGAACAGCTTGGCTGCATCTCTGTGATACATTCCATCTTCCAACGGCTCTGGAAGATCATAAGAAGGATTTCCTCCATGATTTATTCCTGACAAATTGTTAGTATGGAGGTAATATGAGGCAGACACAGAAAGTAGCATTATTCAGATTACTGTGCAATTTGTAGCACCCTGTCGTACCCTTAATATAAAGAAATTGTAAGATTTTTTTGATTTATCCTGCTTTGTTTTGTTTTGTTTTTTACCCTTTTTTTTACTTTCAGTATGTGGTGGAAATGTGTAATACTAAGATTTGCAGGTGAAGGATCAGAAATGTGGTTAAACGGATCCTACATCTGCACAATGAAGTAGAAGGGAAGAGAATGAAAGAGGAAAAGCTGTATCGCTGTATGAAAGCTCATAGTATTCATAGCGTGAATGCCTCGGGCAAGAGAAAGAATTACATTGGGAGGGAATGAATCTCAGGCTTTGCTTGCATTGAATGAGAAAAACAACAACAAAAACATATTACAACTGACTTATGGTTGACTAATAAAGTGCAGAGCTGCACTGGAAAGAACAACTTACTGAGTATTAGCAATTTAATGACCCTGTATTCTAAATTATGTCCAGTGTCATTCACAGGAAAATAAACACAAAGCTTATTATAGCCGAATTTGGAAAATTAAATGTAAACCATCATTCAGTTAGTCAGTGGTAAGGTCAGTTATTAATCACGAGCTTTAGATTTAAATAACATTTCAGCAAAGAAAGCAGCAGCAGGACTTTGCAGTCATCGCCATGTTTCTGAAAAGCTGAGCTCGAAGTCTAAAAGCCACGTTTCCTAAAACTAAGTAGCTCAGAAATATAAAGGAGCAACATTCAGAGCAACCTCTGTTGGACTAGAGCACCAGGATCTTTTAATCGATGCACCTCACCTGTCGCTTTTCCTTATATTTGTTTAGAACAGGTTACTCAAGTTGTGCACGTTAGACACAGACTGAGTAACCTTATCTTCACTTCACCATTGTCTCTTGTCCGTTGTGTCCATTTCCTTGTGACACACACACTCACACACACACACACACACACACAGTGAAACAGACAGAGAAGCAGGGAAACAGCAGTGGTGAAAGTAGTTCTAGTTGTCCCTGGTGAAAGTACCTTTCTTTGCTAAGGACATCATTACTACATCTTTACAGAGTGAATAGTTGCTTGCTGAGGCCTGTACCATGAAGCAAGTTCACCATACCCCGGCTATCTTTCTGTTATCTGGATTCACTTACCCTGACACTGCCATTAATGATAAGTTGTCAGAGGAAGCTGGTTATCAACTTGCTGAGTTAACCCAGAGCTTCCTGGTGCACGTTCACATGAAAGGGCCAGTGTTGGCAGTATCTGACCAATCGCAGTTATCGTCAAGTGTATTTGCAGGAGAGTGGCCGATCTTTTAAAGGAGGATGGAAGTGTGGGACGAGGGAAGGCTGAAGAGGTTAAACACACAAAGCAAAGACTAAAAGCTACACGGCAGGGTGTTTGAGAGGAGAAGCATTGTAGAGTAATAAAAAGTTTGAGCTTTGGTCAGGAAGACTGGAAAAGAGTTACTGTGTTAATAAAGTTTAATCTATTTGAAGCTTGGAAAGAGAGCCGGTAAAAACGGCAACTCTGTAAGTTTACAGACTGCTCAATATCACAGCTCTAGCATTAAGATAGAATACTGTGGATTATTGAGTATTGGAGTATTTCATTTAATTAATGGTAAAAAAGAGTGTTTTAGTTTTTTCAGCTGGTACGTCTGTGGTGTTTTAAAAGTCTGATAGTAAGAAATAATTATAAAACGTAGACTTGGTCTACATGTGAATATGATAAGCAAAGATAGCAAAGGTACAAATCATAATAATTTTGGACCCTTCTACTCGCTGCACAGAGGTCCAAGGAATGGTGACACTATTTTCTTGAGAACTCAACTGGGGTTAATCCTGAAGTCACCTGGAAAAGATGAAATCCTGCTTCACAGTACAGGCTTCTGCTGCAGTAATACCATATACATTGTCTCATAAAGAAGGTTTAAAATCAGAGGGCCAATTTCAAAAGATGTATGTCCTTCATATCCGTTACATTATGCCCTGGCCAAGGGGAAACCAGAGCACAACACAGAAGAAGTGACTCCCCTGCTTCCCATTTCTGAGTCTAGAACGCTGCCACTGTGAAATCTGCTCTCCAAACAATTTTAGCTTATTTATCAGTTTTCTGATAGAAAAACATCCGAGTGGGAAAGGACAAAATGACCTGTTATTACAACCTGCAATAAAATAAAAAAATAAACACAAACATTAACATACACGGGTATTTTTGAAAATGCAGATTTTTGTGTTTAGGTGTGGACGAAGAAAACGGAGATTAAGTCACGCAATGCCAAAGGTGTGCACAGTTTTTCACGTCACGCTGTGCCCCACGTTATTGTTTACATGAGATAAATTTCTATAATAAAAAATACTGTTGCTGTTAATCTTACTATCTGCAGTTTTTAGATGCTTGCATATACACACGCAGTTACTGTCCCTCATTTAGAAAGACAGAGGAGTCCGAGTGAACTTCGGACGTGGCTTCTACATTTAACACAGACGCTCTCACAACCCAAACCTCGATGTCGGTTTTGAGTGAATTTCATTTTAAAAAAATTACATTTATGATTGCTGTATGCTTTTTGTTCATTCCTAAGTTGTGAGCCAAAAATAGTCTTTAATTATTAACATTTGAAATGATGAAGGCACTTGAAAAGTAACACAAAATAAGCTACCTTTTCAGAAAAGTTAAGTTTTTGGTGTTTACATGTGGATGGAGAGATTTTTTCAAAACTGGAGGTGTGGATGGGATTAAAAACCCCCGGAACAAAAACAGAAAATCTCTGTTTTCAAAAATACCTGTGTATGTGTGGAAGTAGTCTAAGACCATCAATAAAAAAAAAAGATTCCCAAGATTCAAAACCACTTTTACTGCTGGGTGTGTGTTGCCAGGAGGGAGAGTCAAGCGTCTTGTCAGGCTTGAGTTTCAAGGTGGTTCCTCCAGTCTTTCACCTATAGATCTTACGTAATTGGGAAATTAGCTCTAACTGTAGGGTTTAACTAATAGCAACAAAGGCAAAACAAGTATCTTCCAACAAAACGTCACTTGGAAGCTTGTTTCCACTACTAATTTTCTTCTTTTGTCTGTCTGACAGTTAAAGTTACAGGTTAGTATCTCAAAATTTGATCTAGACAGTGATTGAAAAACATTTCCATGAGTAACAGTAGAGGATGCAGTATTTTTTGCTAGATGCTAGCATTAGCTTGCTAACATGGTCACATCTTATAATATTTACTTATAATATAATATTACTATAATAATACTAATAAATATTTTATTATTATTATTATGTATTTATTTATTATACTAATAAACCTTGCTTAAAACTTACTTCTAAAATATAATAGTAAGTATTTACTGTGTTCTGTATCTTAGCATTTTAGCATGCTAATGGGAATTTTATAATGTTTTCAAAGCCAATTGTAGACATTTTATTTGTTATTATTATGTCTATGGATCTAGCTGAAATGTTAGATTTATCAAAAAGTTTGCAGACATTTTTATGAAAAGCAAATATTCAATTAAATTGAGTTTTTTTTATTTAGCACCACACCACAACAGAAGTCGCCTCAAGGTGCTTTATATCGTAAAGACCTCACAATACTACAGAGAAATATTTTTATATTATGGCAGGTCCCATACTCAGAGTGACAAGGATTTATCACCTGCCTCAACAGCGATGAGCAAAACAAAACAAACAAAAACCATATTTCTACATTACTGGGACAAATATTCTTAGACATGGTCAGATGCCAGCTGCAACATCACCCTACTGTGTCTCACAGCTAGCAAACTAAAAGTGAAATTTTACATATTTGTGGCACATCAAGGTTTTGCCGCCTAATAGTTAAGCAGGTACAAGCTGACCTACATGTGGTAAATAGAGCAGTTCTTTGAATCAGCTATTAATCAAAGTGAGTCCTTACAAACTACTGTTGTGCTGCACAGTTAGACGAGACTAAAGGCAAACACTGTATGCATCATGTCGGTGTTATAGTCCTACTGAGGATCTGTTTTTGAGTTTCTCCCAGGTAGGAGGCCCCTCAGGTTTCTCTCTGCATTACTTCTGCGAGAAGATGATACGTAACGCTTCATCTCTTCCCGTCTTCCTACCTGTCTTGATATGCCAGCTACAAGCAACTGTATCCATTTACTGTAACTGTCTGTCAACGAGTTGGCCCACCTGCTTTCTAGTGTCTTTTTAAAACAGGAATCACGGCTTTCTTCACTTGAAATGAATTCATTTCACCCATACTGGACTCGTGCCACTGCACACCGTGATATGGGCTGTTGGTTTGTTATTGTTTCACTCAGCTGTTATTTTTTGGGGGGGTGAACCTTGCTAAGGAATGGTGCATTTGCACAAGTGCTGTCAAAATGCATGACTGTTAGTCGTCACAAATGTGTGGGTGGGCATGTGAAAAATGAATGGCATTTTGAGTGAATGCACTCTGTTGTGCATAAGTTTGTATCAATACAAGGAAATGTCCTGAAATGTTGTTCTAACCTTGCGCTCCAGATGTTTTCATTTGGTATTCAACAGACTTTAATATTGACTGACTCCGAACTGCCAAAACACATCAGAGTGATAATGCACATTGCAGTAGGCTACACTGTACTCAGTTCCCAGATGAGGCACATTTTCCCATGTTTTTTTTTTTATGCTGGTGGAAATATCTCTGATGCTGACAAGCTGAAAGATCGGAGGTCTCTCCTGTTAAGTAGTACAAAAGGTCGCTCTTTGTTTCCTTCTATTCTTCCTGCTTTCCATCACCTTCTAGCCCCTCAGTATAGAAATTTGGATTTCTTTGATTATGTAAGTTTAACAGTGCACTCTCAGTTTTGCTTTGACTAGTTTATTTTGTAGATTTCTCCATCTTATGAACCTTTCTTAACAATGCATATACACCTTTTGGTATCTGTAAAGACTATCAGAGGAAAAGAAGAGTCAGAAAAGGTAACACAACTCATTAATAGAGTTAAACTTTATACTGGATATTCATCTTCGTCAGTTACATCTCTTCTGAAGTGGAGCTTGTTTACCAGCTCTTAGAGAGTAGTGACAAATGAGGCAAGTCAGACAGTCAGCATAAAAACCTCAAACATTTCACCTCTGCTGAACCTGATTTACTCTCATTAACCTAACTTCCTCCCTCAGCGGCTTTCAGCTGTCTTTGACCCCATACCTTCAGCCTCCTGCTTTCCAGAAAACATGTCCTCATTTCTGGCTCCCCGATGCCTGAAACATCAACCTGTGAAACCGATTCCTAAACGGCAATGTTAATGTGTGACTGCGATTTTAATGACTTGTTACACTGAGAGAATAATGTGGCCATCGTGAATGTTTGATCTCGACAAAGCTACAGCATTTGGGTTAAATGAACCAAATATGCTAATCTTAGTAGCCGTAATTTGCAAGGACATTATTATAAAGCATTAATCTGTGTTTTTCCTTTTTAAGAATATCTACGTCTGAATATTTTTCTATCCAAAAAATAGGAAAATTTTTATTTTACCAAAGTGAATTGTACACTTTTTTCCCACTTTTTTCTGTGTATTTATTCCACCACCCACTGACACAGGAATGGGGAGCAATTCAAAAGATGGGTAACCTCTGAGATAAAAAACTTGGTATACCAGCTGATAAAATGTGTGGTAATCATGAAATAGAAACACGTTTAACCACAAAACTAAGCCCATCAAACTGTTTGTATATATTATAGAAAAACATTTCAAGCCAAGCAGAATGTTTCTGATGCATTTTTGAGGTCTTAAAAATCTCGTTGACTCTTGTTGCAAATAAACAAACAAACATGATTTTCACTTTCTGAAATATAGAACTGATCTTTTGGTATTGGACCAGCACACAGTTTAAAGCCACATTTTGAAATACTCACAACACTGAATGTTTGTTTTTGCTCATGGAAACAAATTGTTCCATTTTGACATTCTTGAAAGAGTAAAAAAATCTAACTGAGCATCTGTAGAGAAATGGTTTCAGTCAGAGCTCATCACAGCTCAGAAGCAGCTTCAGTGGAGGTTACACATGATCTTCTTATGGCCTCTGACAGTGGAATCATCTCTGTGCTTGTCCTGCTAGACCTCAGTGCAGCGTTTGATACTGCTGACCATAATGTTTCAGAACATGCTGCAGGTAATAAGGTACTGCACTGCAGTGATTTGAATCACTGAATCATATCTACTATTTTCAATTCCATTAACATTATATATGTTTCCCATAGGCAGTATTAGAAAGAGGAGCATACATGTTCAGTGCAGATGGTTCCCGACTTTATCTATCCTTGAAACCAGATGACACACATGAATTAGCTAAATTAGTTAATTTCGTGCTTCTAAAGTTGATAAAACATTGGTACATGAGATAACTTTTGGATACAGTTTGGATTTGGGAAGCAGAAACCCAATCCATTTAAAGGATCGGGCTTAAAACTTCTCTTTTTGATAAAGACTGAATCAGGTGAGCCTGAATCCTCTTTTAGTTAAGCTGTAATTGGCCTATGCTTCTGGGGGCTTCCTATGTTCCTTTTTCACTCACCTCTTTTCACTCATTATTTACAATATATATTATATACAGGGGTCAGTAGTTATTATTAATCTCTGACTCTCTTCCACAGTGTGTCTTTTATCCTGTCTTCCTCCTTTCACCCCCAATTGATCGTGGCAGATGGCTACCTCTTCTCTAAGCCTGATTCTGCTGGAGGTTTCGTCCTGTTAAAAGGGAGTTTTTCCTTCCCACTGTCACCAGGTTCCTGCTCGTAGGGTTTCTGATTGTTGGGGTTTTGTCTCTATTATTATAGGGTCTTTAAAATATGAAGCACCTTGAGTTGACTGGAATAAAGAAAACTGATTTGATTTAAAATGAAAATGACAGCAACAGTGTCCTTATTCAGAGGTTGTGGTCAATCACCATTCACTGAAGAGACTGTAGTCTGACACCAGTTTAATCCCACATACGTCTGTTTTCTTTATTTCTACTTCTTTGTTTGATATTGACTCTGGTTTTCAATTGTGGTTTGGCTTCTTTATTGGTGATTTTCCTGCATTACGGACACACAACACATTTTCCCAAGATATATATCAATTTCATTGTTATACTGACCACAAATAGGGCAATAAGTATCCATTTCTTCTTCTTCTTCTGGCTGCTTTTTCAGTTGTTACCACAGAGGATCATCTGCATCCATCTCCCCCTGTCATACCAACCCCTCTGCATGTCATGTCCTCCTTCACTACATTCATGAATCTTCTCTGTGGTCTTACTGTTTCCCTCCAGCCTGGCAGCAGCTTCCTAACTTCCACATTAACTATCCCTCGTCTGCACATATCTAAACCATCTCACCCATGCCCCTCTAACTTTGTGTCCATACAGCTCAGCCCAAGCTGTCGTTCTGTTACAGAGATTTCTTTTTTCCCATTTTGTTTTAACAAAAAGAAAAAAACAACATTTAAACAGCTCAACACACACCCGACAATGAGCAACACCACCCCCTCGACAGTCCTACTACACAGTCAACAAAACCACAAAGGGTTAGAGTAAGCAGTAATAACAAATAAATGCTATAGTAATAATAATAATTAATCAAATTAAACAGGGAAAAAATGCATCATCTCAGTCTACTATCTATATGTCTTTTTAGGGTATCCAATAAACAGCGATAATAATGTGTTTTACAGAGTGGGCAGAGGACTTCCACTCAGCAAAACTGTTTCCTTTCAGAAGCACATTTTTCAAGTCCAAGGATAGATAGTTTAATAAGAGTAACCAGACCCTCAGGAATGGCTCATAATTTCCTTTTATAGTAGCATACAATCTTTCATGCAGGAGGATATTAACAATTTTCCCAGTACCAAAGGTGGGGAAACTTTGATCCAGTTGTGTAAGTTACACTTTCTGGCAATTACAAGGAGCTTCTCCAGCAGTCTGTAATGTGGTGCAGGTAGGTGGAACTCTCTGGAGCGCAGGCCTGAGAGGAAAACACCAGGACCTTTTTACATTTTTATTTAAAGTATTCCACTAAGTTCCTCTGAGACAAATGTCCAGAACCTGAAAATTAATTTTCACTCCCAGAAGGAATGAAAATATGTTCCCCTATCAGAATGGCACTTAATGCACGGTGGAGAAAGGGAGCGATTTATCTTGTGCAAAACAACAGGAGTGATAGGCAGCCTGTGAAGAATCTGCTACTGAGTCTGTCTCGGTCCACTCTATGTAAGGGTGGATTGGATCAAGGCTACAGCTCCCCGTCAGTTGCCTTCTATATATTCTATATGTAAATCATTTTTCTAATTTATGGGCAAACTTTGCATAAATTAGAAGTACAGTACCAAGGAGTGAATTGCATTTTGATGGTTAACAGAAATGGAGGTGACATGAGAAGATTAGGTATGAATCGTGTCCACCCTGGTCACTCTCAAGAAAATCTGAGCATCTTCGACTCTGTGACTTGTCTTTTTGTCATTTGTAAAACGTCCTGTCCCTCATCCTGCCTGTACTCTTCTTCACCTACTGTGCAATATCAGCTGCTTTTGATGGGCGATCCCTGATCTTCAAACTCATCCACCTTCATAACGTCTTTTCCTTTTGTCTTCATTGTTACTGTCTTGCTTCAACTGGCTTTTATTCCTCTTCTCTGCAGTGAACAGTTTGTGTCCACCTAGGTAAACAAATAGATCACATATCGTGACTATTTCCAGTACTAAGTGGATTTCTCAGAACAATGCCATATCCAGCACATAGAGAGAAACACAAACATCCATAGTCTTACTTTTCACTATGGTAATTTCAAATTGACTGCTCTTTAAGCTATTTTTTTGGCCTCTACAAACTGGTAAATCACCAAACTTGTTTGCGAGGTGACTCATAAACTTTCTCCTCCCGTTGTTAGCTACAGGGCAGCAAAAGTCTAAAAGAGAGAGCTCAGTAGTCTAGGGCTTAATGCTGCTTTAAGATTAAGCAATTAAGACACTTGGATGAAGATAATGAAAAAGCAAGCGCTGATTGCATCTTCGTCTGCCATCCTGCATTAAAGTCAGACGTGCTACAGCCTCATCATCACACCCTTTCATTTCACCTTGCCAGATTAAGTACTCACATTGTTTTATTTGTAATGAACAGAGGATCAAAACAGGGGTGAGTGAAATTACGATAGCTCTAAAAATATACATATTTGGGTAATCTGACCCTTTAACTCTATTGGTGTAGGCCAACAGAGTTACTACAGGCCTAATCTAACACAACACAAAACTACTCAGATTAAACACAGTGACATATAAACTGTCTCTCTTTTACTTTTTCTGTCCAATCCTACGTACCCGTGTTTATACATGTGTGTGTCTGGAAGTTCTAACTTGGTTGGCACCCAGGTCCCAGCTGTCGCAGTACAGAGAATCTGTGCCAAGCCGGATACCCACAGGGCACAGTGGAGCCAGAGGCTGCCAGCTGGCCCACCACTCCCAGCCCTCAATGACTTACACACACACACATACACAATCCTCACACTCAAAACCTCTTCCACAGACCTCTCAAACTCACCCACTTCCCCCTCCTCAACACACACATTTAGACGCACTCGGGATGGGCAAACATCCAAATCTTGGCATGTCGGAGCCGTAAAGGCGACAGGAGTGTCAACAACATCACGCTGCCGATACATAATCCTGAGTACACCAGCACAGTCACATAGCCTCAATCAATAAATCAGTCCCCTCACTCAACACGTCTTAAGGAAAAAGAGGCGGGGTAATTGCTGCTGGGACATGAAGTGATGTCATTTTTAATTATGGCGCTCTATTTATTACGGTAATGCGAGATCATAATAGCTGAGATTAAGAGGCTGACTTGGAGATAAATGCGAGAGTGTAATGTTCGAGACAGAATGTAGGCCAGCGAGACAATCAAGACATTGAGCTGTAGCTGAAGGATAAGAGCTGAGTGTGACTTTTGTTCCCCAAATTGTTGTTTATTCACTGTTTTGTTGCCATAGATCTTAAACTGCCCATTCATATTGAAATGGTTATTGTTCAGAGCTATTTCGGCCTACACATTATGCAAATCTCGGGAAGGCCAATCAGCTGAAAATGCTCCACAGTGCTGGTTCTTAGAAATGGAAGAATACTTGTCATCACGGGTTATTGTGGATGGGAGGAAGAAAGCTCAGTGTGTTTGTTTGGTGCGAGGTCATCGTCTGAGGTGTGGACGGGATGTCATTTTTTCCTTTAGCTCGTGTCACTTTGTTCCAATCTGTGCCTGGAAGTGCTCACAAGAATATACCGAAACACACATCCATGCATATCTTGTGCCAACCTATGCACGCACGCACACAATATCAAAAATGCACATATGGTGAAAAACAGATACTCCTACTTCACCCATACATGCAGGCAAGAAAGACAACACTACAATTGCATATGCAAAATACACCCAGTCACTGCAGCTCTGCTCAATTCTGACTCACCGACTCATATGCTGAGTGCAACATCAGATCAGTCAGTGCAAGGGTTTTGCCGAAATTGAATTTCCAAAAACACTGCATAACAAAAGCACTGCAAATATACATGCATACTGTATAACATCTGTATATATAGAAAGATGTATTGTGTGGGTTATTGCAAATAATAATAATAATAATAATAATACATATTGTTCATCTGTATGCCTTTGCAAAGAAAATGCAGCTTAATATAAGATATAAGATATAAGCTAGCTAGGCAGAACCTTCATTATAATTCTACTGTTTTTTCAGTGCTCACTGATATGTTGCTATTACAGCCTGATAACAACCAATCCGGTAGATTTTAAATTGTTGCCATAAGGAAACCACTGGTCTTGTTGCATCACAAAGCCCATGTAGGGGGCATAATCTTAATACAAAACATCACAATCGTTGTTTGTTTTTGCTTTAACAAATCTATATGAGTGTCTTCTAGTTTGGCACACCTAACACATTGCAAACAATGATATATATATATAACCAGTGTCGGGTGTAATCCTTTCCCAAAGGCATTAATGTAATCACATTGCATTTCTTGTAACCTAGCAATGCAACAAGTTACTGTACTAAATTAAAAAAAACATATTAAAGTGATAATTATGTTATATTGCGTTATAAAGGTTCTTCGGTTGTCTTCATGCCAGGTGGACAGTGTCTTGAAGAACTCAGAATGATATCCACCTCTAAAGTTTGACATCATTGGCCATTTCTGGGTCTAAACTCCTCTTCAGTTCCCAAACTCAAACAAACTGTGGCATCTCTGAGAGTTAAAACTGTCTGAAACAGCAGTGGGGGGAAAAACTACAGCAACCAAGAACTTAATCACAAGCACTACACTCAAGCTAGGTAGCGCTCTGCTTTACTTTCAAAACTACTTCAGTCTTTGTGGGTATGGATTCTACAAGATGTTGGAAATATTTACCTGAGAATCTGCTCAGTGTCGACATAATTCATGTTGTAACTCTAACTTTGTCATACTACCACATCTTAAAGAGCCAGTAAATGGTGAGGGCACTGAAGCTCACCAAACCCACTGCCATGTTCATGAGAACAGTGTTTAAATGACAGTTAATCTATCGCTTGGTGCAACAGTATAATGGAAGTAGCTCAAAAGTTACATGTGGATGCACGTGGTCACCAACAAGAGGCTGTGGCATTCAACCAAGAATTACAGCTATTAAGGAAATATTGCTAAAACCGCTACTCAACACCACCACCAGCCCAAACTGTTGACACAAAGGAGGTTGGGTCCATGCAGCTGATGCCAAATCCCAACCCTCGACAGATATTAAGGTTCATTTCTCCAGACTAAAGTAAGGTTTGGTTAAAATGTGCCCACTGCAGCTTCAGATAAGAGTGGAACTTGATGTGCTTTCCTTCTTTTGAGGTCCATCAAGGTTTAACAAGGTGCTCATTCTGAGTTAGCTTTCTGCCAGCTGTAAAACAAACAGATAAAACATAACCAGCCACTGCAGACATTCTCTACTGTGTGTCTGTGTCCGGCCCTGCTGCATGCTCTCCTCAGGCAGCAGTCTCACTCATTTCTCCTACTGTGTGCCAAAGTGCAATTTTTGGACAATGTCACAATCATATTATTGTGACATTTACTGATGTGCAGACTTGAAAACAGCTTTAGAAATTAATAACAATATATTTTTGGTTATCATCTTTGGCAACGAAATGCCACAAAGACAAAGAGACCCTTTCTGCTATGACTCAGAGAAACTGAGCTTCATTTCGTACATGAACTTCTGACAATTTCAAGAAATTTCAGCACTGTTGGATAATCTTACATGCTGCGCACAGCAGGAAATTGTTCGTCTTGCATGCAGTCACATTGCTGGAAAATTTCTGTATGGAACCAGCATGCATGAGGCAGGACACAGGCTAGCACTGAATATACTTATCTATTACCTGCAATATTAGAACATCACAGAGCACCACGTCATATGGACTTTATACTAGCAAGCTGAGAGCTAAAGGCTAGTTAATGTTCTCTCATGCGCCTCTGCCAGCAAGCCTAATTCCAAGAAATATTCAGTGCATATGCACTTCCAACTTGACAGAGTAATCATGAATTTAGTGCCGTTTAGGATCGGTGAGTGCCAAAACAAGATAAAAACGTTTATGAGAATAATACTGTGAATACACCTGCCTGAGAATTTAGAGATTTTATTTTAATCGGATCCACAGTTGACCAGAACCCACGTCCAAGGTTGCACAACAAGGTAGGAGGAGAATTTGTTTTTGTTCCAAACATCTATCTATTACCTGCAGCTGTCATGATATTAGTATAGAAATATGCAAAAGGGTCCAATTTTCTCTGAAAGTAAAATGCGATTGTACAAGAGAAAATGGAAAACATGAAAACACCACGAATAAATAAATAACTGGATGAAACGTTTCCTCATGTGGTGGCTTTACTTGGATTTAGAAAGCTGGCCATATGTGTTTCAATTTCTACTAATCATTAGCCTGAATACAAATATGCCCCGTCATATTTGTTATGTTTAATTGCTTCTTTCTTAGTAACAATTCTGGTAAGAGAGCATTTTAGGACACTGATGTTAATCATTTACCAGGACACTGGAAATACCCTGACATCAAATATTTCTTGCCACGGTGGGGAAAATGTGGAACAGTAAGCCTTTAAATTAATATTGACTCATACAGACAGTGGATGAAAGCAATGAGGCCATCAAGCAAGCCTACACTTTAAACCCCTTAGGATACCCACACCACCACCCATTTTACTGTCCCAGTTCTGTTGCACAGTGAAAACAGGAATAGACGATTTCTCACCAAAGGCACCACGTTACATCATTTCTTCTGTTCTGTGTTTTTGTTCTTTTTTGTTTTTCTTTCCCCCTCTACATGGTATCATTTCACAGCGAAGTTGTCAAGCCAGTCACTCAGAAACCCGACAGATCAAGGCCCAGCAGTGTGAAATGTGTCGGCCATTTTGGCTCCGTCAGAACTGGTGGCACAGAGAGCAACAGCTCATTAGAAGGCAAGTGTGACAGAGCCTCTCTCCCCACTGGGTTCAACTTTCTCACCCAAACAGAGGGGGAGAGCAGAGGGAGAGGAGGAGAGAGGCAGATGGCGCAGAAATAGAAAGAGGAGCTGGAGCGGGAGGAGGGCTGGAGGGAAAGCGAAAGCGAAAAAGAGGGGGATAGATGGGAGAGAGAGGGCAAGCTGGGAACAGGAAACGTGCCGGCGGATATCATTAGGGTCGGGCGCAGGGCTGTTTAACGAGCAAGCTCACAGCACCCCTCCATCCTCTGTGGCGCCTGCTGGCTGGAGGCCCCCAGGTTCTGGCTACCCAGTAGGGGCTCTGGCATGTTCCATCTCGGCTGAAGGGGAGTTTGGTGGGGAGCTCAGGTTGAGGATTTATTTTCTCTCACAACCTGTGGAGCACATTGACACATGTTTTCACAGACTTTAAAAAAAAAAAAGAAGAAGACAAGAAACATTCACTGAGGTTCACACACACATCCTCAGGGAGGAGAGATTCCCCACATGTGCATTCTGTCTCCCCCCCATTCACGTCGGAGGTATAACTGACACCACCTGAGACATAAACACAGTGGTAATAATCCTGGATTCTCCTTGATGTTGAGCGGCGGGTGCGCGCAGCTGTGCGAGGTGCTGGGAAAAGCCATCAGGCAGCAGGTATTAGCTGTTGCCTTTTCAACTGTTTCACCGTGGTGCCACCATGGAGACTGACCAGAAAACACTTCCCTGTAGACCTCTATTAGGAGCCATTTCTTGTTTGAACACATCGATTCAGGGAAGGAAGAAAGACATGAATCATGAGGCTGAGATGCTGTACAAGACGGTACAATAGCTAGGAAGATGAATAAATAGGCCTCTCTTGACTCTGCATCATAGATGGACAATATACGAAAACGTAACACCTTTTTATTTGCTTTAGGTACAGTTAATCTGAAACATTCCTTCCAACTACAGGATCTTAACACATTAATACTCCAGACCTGATTGTGTCTAAATCACTGATTCAGTTACACTTGTATACATAGTGAAATGTACACCTGATACAGCTAAATTTAGAATGGAATTTGGGTCAAATATGCAAGAAGTTGCAAATACCATCTGTATATACATATGTCTGAAGAGACAGGTGGTGCACAGAAGTGTCATTTTATGCTAATATTGTTATCACTGATACACTTCCTGCCCCATGCAACAAAGTTTAAGTATCTTGGGATCTTGTTTAAGAGTGATGGCAGCTCAGCCAGGAAGCAAATCACCCATACAAACCCTCCCGAAAAACCAGCTACGGATGGTAACCGAATGACTGAGACAATCAATACGAGTTCCTTCTGCAGCGTGACTGATATCCGGAGGGAACTTTGGACACAGCATCTGCTAATTCAGGTGGTACAGGGGTCTGTCAGGTTGCCTCCTGGGTGTCTTCTTTCAGAGGTTTTCCAGGCATGCCCAGCTGGACCCCAAGTTAAACTTTCTGGAGGGGTTATACATCCCATCTGGCCTAGTATGTTATCTTGGGATCCCACAGGAGTGGCTGGAAAATATTGGTGGGGAGAAGGAAGTCTTGAATACCCTGCTTAGCCTGCTAGGAAGAAAATGGACGGATCATTCACACGTCCTTACTAGAAAGACACTTTTTTAAATAAAGTTTTAATGTGGACCCATCAAATGTTGCCACAATCAATTAGTGCAACCAATGGGAATCTTGCCTTTGCAGTGTGGCTGTAGCAAACCTTGCAAGATAAACTCCAATGAAATGAGACTGTTGAAAAGGGAGTCGACCAAATGTCAGCTTGATCTCTACCGAATCAACACACAGCACAGGATGATAAGAAGGCTTAGCTAACTTAGGTGGGGAAGGGAGAGACTCTCCTGATGCCCACTTACCTGAATGCACAGCTTTCTGAAGATATGACATGCTCATGAAGAACACTCTGAAGTCTTTCCTTGCAGACACTGACACGTGTAGAGATAATGATACACACAGAGACACCGTACACGTGTCCCGCTGACATCCAAGGCTGATCCTCGCCGCAATGAGCAACCATCAGTCGCTTTGGAAGTTTTTATATCCGTCATATTGACAGGATCAGTGAGAACAGGATAAAGAGGGGGTGGTGGTGGTGGTGGTTGTTGTGGAGGGGTTTAGGGGAAGAGAGGGTGAGGTGTGGATCAAAGACAACAGAAGGATAAAATGCAAAGATCAAAAACACAGGAAAAAAGGTGAATGTAATAACAACATTGAAAGTGAGAAAATAAAAAATAGTGAAATAAAGAGTTTGAAACAAAACAGGCAGAAAATCAAACAAGTGCAGAAATATAAGATGTGCCGAGAGCCGGGGAATGCATGAAAAAGACTGCGGGGGGGTCGAAAGGTTCTTGTTCCTTCTTTCCTTTGACCATAAATCATGAAAAAAACCAAACATGCGATAACCCTCACTGCTCAGTGGGATGCCGTGTCAAGCACTAAGTAACACACACTGGCAAACACTCACGGTGTGTGGTCAGAGCCCCCTATCTCAGAACCAGTGCTCATCCCGACACTCCAAAGGGGCTCAGTGTGTGCACTGTCTAAGATGTTTAATTCATACAGCTGCCTGCTTGTGCTCGACACGAACGTGTGACGGAAGATGGGAACGCGGAGCATTATGCACGACAGCCAGGCTGGAGATGACGCAGAGACACAAAGCGGGGAGGCTACACAAACAGAGAGGAAGAGAGAGGGAATCTTTGAAGAAGACAGAAGTGAAAGAAAGTCATGTAGGAGTGTGGCGACAAAGAACACAAGGATATAGAAATAGAAACGACTGAAAGCTGTGAAGCAATAAAACGATAGCAGGGAGGGAGAGAAGAGAGGGGAACGAAGAGATGAGAGGGCACATGTTTGGGATAGATTCTCAGTCGCTGGCATACAGAGAATGAGTGACTGATAGAATTAGAGCAGCAAAACTCAAAGAGCGAAAAGAGGGACAGGGCAAAGTGAGAAACCAAAGGAGGGAAATTTCCAGATACAAAAAAATTGGGGATGTCACCCAGGCAGGTGGCGAGAGCCCAGAGTGCTGAGGGTGTGATGCGGGTCTCGGGAGAGGAAGGCAGGGGATTGAGTGTTAGCGATTTTCTGTCCCCTCTCTCGGTCTCTTCATCCCTCACGCCTGCTGTGCACCTCTTCTTCCTTAGCCCGCCTCCACAATGCAGCATGGCTCTTTTCACAAGCATTTCAGCATGTGTAGCAGTTCTAGGACATCAGTTTTATTTGCAGATCACATGGTTTGTAATACACTGGTATTCTTTAGTTTTTCAAAACTTTTCTTATGAAACCTGCACAATACTGTCTCCTTCTAATGCAGGTACTGTATATGTCCAAATCCCTGGTACTACAATACAGTTCATACCCTACAGCTAACAAGCTCATTAGCTATTTCCTCAGAAGCCATGCTTAAAGAGGTAATTTCATTTATTATTAATTAATACCTTGATCATCAGGCATACTAATTTTCCACATAGAAAACATATCAGATTAAGATGCAAATTCAATTGAATCTTTGCCTTTAGGAAAAAAAAAGTCTAAGCCTGTATAAAATTAAAATGCAGACACTGACTAAAGCTCTCATTTTTGCAAGAAATATCCAGTAAAAGGTTTAGTATGTTTACTAAGTTTCAGACACTTTAATTGGTTTCAATTTAGATTTGATATTATATTATATTGGTGGCAGAGGCTCATGGGTATTGTAGTATTCTCTTAGTACAGAATTGAAGAAAACAATGCTTTACAACTCTATACAAAAAATGATGGTTTAGCGTGTATATCAGCCTCACTGATATACACGCTAAACAAAGTCCTAAAAACATGCTTGCAAAGTAACCAAGTGAATCAAACACCTAGACACAAACACAAAGTCTAAGTTAGTATATCTTGCAACATTAATAAATTAATTTAATTTTAGGGGTTATTTTAACTTCAGAATACAGAATAATCTTTTTTAGTAATAATCAAAATTCATCATCCACTCATTCGCAGTTTCTTAAAATACAAACACCGTATCGCATCCATGAAACACGGCGTCATTATTTTACTCTAAATATGATCATGATTTAGTAATTGAGCGCCACAATGTATCAAATAAAAGTTAAATCTACTGACTGACACGTGGAATCATCAAGAAAGTGTTTAGCGAGGGCATAAATCAAGTGAGCAGTGGGGCAATTTTCTCATAAACCTCTGTACAGTTTGACCAGAGGAGTCGCCTCCTGGTGGCCATCACAAAGAATGCAGGTTTAAGAAACTACATTGGTTTCATTTTTCAGACTTTGAGGCAGTGCTTTTCTTTTATAGCCAATATGTAGCAACGTCCCATCAGTCAGCCCACAACAGTAACAAAAGCATCACTAAACCTAAAGTGCATGAGCTGTACACACTCACAAAAACAGCCAACCTTGCACAGTGTAAATCAGTTTTTTAGAGGATGTGTAATACAGTAGGCGGAATAAACAGAGAACACATATACATGAAGATTAATCTCTTTATTATGTACACTTATTACGATATCAATTCCATTATCATCCGTTATTAGGCACCTTATATGCAGATAGATTGGGGGAAGAGACTTCGCTCATATACCTGTTACAAAAGCACTCTGAGCAGAATTGAAACATGCTATCAGCTGGGCAGAAAACAAATCTGAGATTTGTCCTCTATTTAAATTCTGTTTGAGGTGTCATTTGTTTACATGTATTTACGCATAACTAATGTGAAAGATGTCAGCGGCTGTGACTACGCTTCCTGTTAACTGATGTGTGCGCTGCTTGCATTGTCACTCTGTGTATGTGCTTGTGCATTTGTTTACACGCAAAGTCTGTGTCCTTGAATGGATTTTACACGTGTGTCAGCATGTGTGAAAGTGCTTGTGCAATAACCGTTTGTGTGAGGTTTGGGGATCTCTTGTGTAACAGTGCACTGTGTATCAGTGTCTGTGAGTGTGTGCCAAAACTCTTAGGGGCACTAGAAGTCTGTAAGGCCAGTTCAGGCAAGTTCCTAGACACCTTGGTACAGGTGCCACAACTCAAGCTGGTTATACCTGGAATATTAGAGCCAGCAAAAACTGTGGAAACTTTCCCCTTATGCCACTGGAGTTGAATCTATTCCGTTGCTTCCCTCCCTGCAAGTAGGGAACACACCCTCTAGAGAATATCAATACAAAATCAATATTTTACTCCCTACACCCTGGGTAACCATAGTGCTGCAGTCTGGCATATGGATCACTAAGACACAGTGCTACATTTGTTATGCAGTGGAATGCCTGCAAGCAAATTGACCCCATTTTTTTTTTTAATTTGGGAAAATTCATTTCAAAGACACTTTGGAAGGAAACACATTTTGATATGAATGCTCTGAATAATCCTTTACAACCACACTGAAGTGCTGAGCTGAAAGCGAGTTAGAAAGCAGAGTGCTTTCTTTACTGGACTACCATCGAAAATGATGAAATTCTATGCAACTGTTTCATGTACTGGAAGATCAGAGAAGTCAGGGTTGATTTAGTTTCCTACTAAATTTTAAGAATGCCTGGACATTTGCCTTTGTCAGGTTCTTGTGTGCTTTTGACCATATCCAAACATGCTTTTCCTTTCCTTCTCCTTTTTCAATTCAGGGCTGCGGGGGGAGCTGGAGCCTATCCCAGCTGTCGTAGCGCAATAAGCAGGGTAAACCCTGGATGGGTCACCAGTCTATCGCAGGGATAACACAGAGAGACAGCTAATTATTCACATTCCCACCTACAACCAGTTTGGAATTACCCAAATGTGCACGTCTTTGGACTGTGGGAGGAAGCTGGAGTATTAGGACATGAGTGCTCCCCATGAACAACCCCACCCAGCGGATTCAAACCCAGGACCCTCTTGCTGTGACGTGATAGTGCTAACCACCACACCACCATGCTTCTCCCAGTATGACTCCTATGTCCAATAAAGATTAGCAAACTGGTTGGAAACTGGTACAGCTAGCTTTGGTCTGTGTGAACATAACAAGACCCACCTTCTTTCTCTTTTCTACAGATTTCTAAGTTTTTGAAGTGCTGGTATATAGATTCTGTTGTATGCTAAGCTAAGCTAACAGGTTGCTGCATGAAACCTTCTACAGGTAGACATGAGAGTTAAACTGATACAATAGTTAAACTTTTTAAACACAGTAAGATGTTTTTTTTTTTTACAATTTCAAGACTTTATTCTGATCTTATTCTGTCATCTAGTCTTATTCTTATTACAAGAAAACTCCTTAACTTAAAATGTAACCTCTTAGAGCTAGATGTTTAATTGACTGGTATCGCTTTTTTAGTTTTTTTTGCTATGCTGAGCTAGAGCTAGATTTGTACATCAATATGTGCTATGACAAAGATATCAGAGATACCTAGTAACAGGTTTGGTGATGCCCGTTTGATGCTGCTCACAAATGACTAATGATTATAGTATCATGAACACCCAATACTTCTCTAAGCTAACATGCTAGCCCAGAGCCACTGCTACAAATTAGCCACATGTTTCTAGCTTTCCACTGACACAACAAGACCTTACATGTTGTACAGCTTGTTTTCTTTAGGTCTTCTAATCCCAAAATTGGTGATTTGTTTCAATGAATAACACCTCCACGAATATATCACCCTCCACTGATTCTTTGACACATGGTGGCAGATCTGAATTTTTTTACGCACACCTCTATTCAGCAACTCTTTACCAATTCAAACCATTCCTTCAAGTTTGTTTATGGACATTTTCCAAAGAAAAGGAAATCAAGTAGTAAAGAAATCAAACTTAAAGGAAGCTTCAGCCCTCCTCTTCCCTGCTGTAGCCTTGACAGCCATGGACACAGCACCACCACCCAACCGTGAAATAACCACTTGTGTTTTAGCCCGAACAACTCCATTCCTCTTGACTGTCAGAATACACCCCCCACCCCCGCGGTTTTTGTAATCCTGGAGGACCAAGTGTATGTCCCGAAGAGGTGATCAATACTATTCAATCTGCTTGCAAGTCTTTGCTGCATTAGGCCGCGGCTGCTATACAAACCATGCATGGGTGGACACAGAAGGACCGGTGTGCAAATGGAATTCCACTAAAATGTGATGGCTCTCAGGGGTCGACCCCGTTTTTGTTTTTTTCCCACCCCGTATTCTCCTCCAACTGCAGCTGCTATTTTTTTTAATGTGCCTTTGATTGACAGATCCCGTCCAGGAAAGAAAAAGATGTTGCCGTGACAACAGCTCCTGCTACACCAGCGTGGATACGAGCTTCTGATAAATATCACTCTGATACACTGAAATCAGCAGCTAACACTGAGAGGTCATTATATTGGCTACAGATTTTTATAATGTCTTTACACTCACAGACATCATGAAGTGCTCCAAGTTACAGCTGTTTTGTTTCATTACAGACAAATGTGCTTTTAAGTGCTGTTAAAACGTCTATAATATCAACAGTGAGTGGCCATTATTCACATTGACAGTAGAGATTTGAGTTTCCCATCTGACATAAATAGGATGCGGTGTATGTTCCCAATATGACTGAGAGAAAACATTTCCATGTTGAGCTTTTGCACACAGCACGTCTTCTTACTACACTATTTTCAATATATCTCATCTAAAAATAGTTTCAAGCAGTGAGATGGAAAGCAGACAAAGCAATAAAGAGTTGGTGAAACAGAGGGGAGGAAATGAAAAAGGCTCCTCTTTTGTTATCTCTGATGTCTTTTCTTCTTTTTTCTCTCTCTCCTCATTAGAGTAAAGAATTTCAAGTCAAAGCCCCTCTTTGTTCAAGGAGCCCTTTTGCTTTGCCTTCTTCTTCTTTTTTTCTTTCAGCCAACCCCCCTTTGGGTTGCCAAATTAGTTTACCTACTAGCACCAGGCTTTCAGTGACACCGAGGGACTTTCCTCCTTGCAGTTCATCTCCGTTTCAGGCTCTGCTTCATCTCCACTGGATTGCTTTTCGCAACAGTGTGACTTGTTTCAGGGAGCCAACTTAAGCGTACCTAATGTGATGCCAGGTTCAGTCTTTATTCTCCTACTAAATGTTGTTTGTTTTCACAGTGAAGTTCTTTCAGGCTTACTGTCTACCCGTAGATATATACAATATAGTGGGCAGAGGGAGACACAATGGACACTTCACCGGGTGTTGTCAAACACTGTTCACAGGATCTATGCATAGAATGAGAAAGAGGAAGGACACTAAAGCACATACATGGTTGTGTGTGTTTTGGTGTTCCCCTCTCATGTTTGAGGAAGTACAATCTGGATATATGGAGGAAAAAAGGTAGAAAGGGAAGTATAGAGTAGTATAATAGCAGTCCTATGGACAGTCTTTTTTGCTGCTTTTCTGATAGTCCTCAGCAGGGTAGAACCGGGATCGGTAATACAGCACAAGAGTACGCACGGGAGAAAACACACATTAAAGTGCTACGATGAAGGAGCTAACATGCCACAAACAGTTCAGGACTTGTGTTTGAGTGACTGGAAAGTGGGTTATACTGTAGATGTCACTTTTTTACTGTAGGGATAGATAGGCGGTGGTGGGGTCCTTAAAGAGCACAGACAAAGCATAAATTATCTCTTTACTCAAATACCTTTTGGAAACCTTGTTAGGCTAGAGTTTTGGGAGAAGGAGTGAAGAGAGCTATGAGAGAAGTCAATGCGTGAGAAGGTTTGGCTGCAAAGGTCAGGAATGACTGGGGATGGGGCGTCTGCAATGGAAAATATCGGTCAGGCTCCGAGAAGCTGCGAGCAGTTGTTTGAACTGCGAGGAAACAGCGAGTCAGAACTTGTGAGAGTTCACAGGAGTGGCTGGGATGAAGGCATGGTTTCTATTCAGATCGGTCTTTGGAGAAATAGAGGTCGGACACTGAAGAGATGGAGAGCTGTGATAGGTCCAGGAAGAAGTGTAGGTGGGTGTCGACAAGGCGATGCGTGTCAGCGTCCTTTTGCGGCTGGGAAGCCCTTCTCCATCAATCTACGGTGAAGATGGAGTGCACTCCAGAGAGGCTGCAGAAAATGAGAAAAAAAAGAACATTGGAAAAAGTTTATGAGAAAAAAAATCTTCAGAAAACACAGTCCCCGCTGAGATGAGGTTGAGAAAAATCAGAAATGGCAAGAAGGAGAAAAATAAGATAAAAACAGAAGAGCAAAAACAGAAACGATGAGGAACATCTCTGGAGGAGCGGGGAGAAGGGTTCAAAACGAAACCAAGCAAAGTGACGTAGATGAGAGAGGAAATTAAGAAGTTGAGATCAAACAGAGAGGAAAAAAAACAGAAAGGGCTGAGATAACAAGCATGGGCACAGTAAGGCATAAAAATGGATCTAGTGGGGTGGTGGTGGTGGTGGGATTGGTGGAATTAGAAAAATAGAAGAGAGAGGCGCGAGATAAGAGAGACAGGATAAAAGAGAGAAAGCGGGAGAGCGAGCGAGGGGGAGGACGAATGAAAAGAGGAGACATAATTATAAAATGGCACGAGAAAATCAATGCAGTGGGCATCATTGTGCTTGCAGGAGCCGTACAAAGGGAGGTGGAGAGCAGCAGTGTGTCCATCAAACAAGTACACACCAGCACATGGTGTCTCTGTCTCTCTCTCACACACACACACACACACACACACACACACACACACACACACACACACACACACACAAGGACTTCAAATGCAGAGTGAAGACAAGGAGGATGAGTCAGGCAGATGAAGTGGAGAGAGACAAGTGACATTTAGAGCTCACTCGGAGCATGTAAAGACAAGGCATAAAGATACATGCCAACCGTGCCTCTGACAACAGCTTTTGTACGTGTGTGTGAGTGTGTGTGTGAGAGGGAGTGTGAATGCAGAGCTTGGTGCAACAGATTTGTGACTTTATACGTTACTCTTTTCAACAGTGACAGCTGAAGCTCAGGGCAAATAGCTAACACAAAGCTGAGATGTATTTTTAAAACTTTTAAAAGTACAGTTCAGATCTTTAAAGTACAAAAGCCAGTACTTTGATGTACCTTGACAGTACTCCATTACAATTAGAACGCGTGTATTACAATCCACTTTAAACAAATGAAAAAAGCAAAATGTAACCAAAAGTACTCAACCTTTCACTTCAAACTATAAAATATAATTAGACAGTCGATTATATGTGACTAATCCTTTAATAAAATATAAGAAGTCTTTTGTGATCATTTAAAAACTAAAGATCTTCTGACTTGAGTGTTTTTGGCTCAAAAGAAAAAAAGTTGAATAAATGCTCGGGTCAGACTCTTTTCAAAGGTCATCTATTACTTATATTTCTAGCTCAATATTTTTTTTTTAGATGCTTTGCATGATTCACAGGTTAAAATGAATTGAATGATCTGATACTGGCTCTTTGTACATCCACTAAGTTCATCACTGAGAAACAAGGCAGAGTTTCTCCACTTTGTTCTGATTGGCTGTTCCTCACGCACAGACGGCAGGAATAGCCTCTGTCTTTGACATCATAAACATCCAAGAATAAAAAAAAACGGCCTTAAACAGAGCAGTCTAAAGCCTGAGCGTTTGGCTCATAAGGAATACTTGTCCACATGCTGACACCAAAAATGTGAAAATCTGGCAATGTGTAATATGAGCATCCATCACTGTAACAGTATGCATATGGCAGGATTAAAAAAATGGAAAAGTATCATAGATCTGCTTTAAAGAAACAAGATTAACACATCAGCAGACTTCCCAGTGCGCACTGTTTGACATTTGAATCTCTCATGAGAGTCTTCTTTTCATTGTATAATCCACCCCCCCTCCCCCACCCTGCAGATATGATAGGAACATGCTGTGCATCTGTTCATGAATTATGGCTGTTTCTTTTCAAAATAATCTAAACAATAGTATTTATGATGATGGTTTGTACTTGATCTGTAACTGTTACTGGATGCAGTCTCATATATTGTCTTTCTCTGGTGCAAAGCTGCAGCTATAAGTTCTTGTCACATTAAAAGAAATTATTTTGCGTAACTCCAATTCCCACCAAAATGTTGTGTAACTATGTAGAATGTAAGTAAAAACATGTGTTATTCACAAATATGTTACTTACAATAGAACAGATGTTAAAAGTGGTTACAATTGTACCATTTCATGAAAAATTATTAGTTCATATAATATTTGACATTTAATAGCAGCAGCACATCTCAAAAAAGCTGGGAAGTGAGCAACAACAGGCTGGAGAAGTAAGTGGTACTAAAAGGAAACAGCTGGAAAAACATTTTGAAACTAATCAGGTTAATTGGCAGCGGGTCAGAAACAGGATTGGGTATAAAAAGAGCATCTGAGAGAGGCAGCGTTACCAGAAGTAAAGATGGGCAAAGGTTCACCAATCTGCAAATAACTATGTCTGTGACAAATTGAGGAAAAATTTGGTGTGAAATTGTAAAGACTCTGAATATCTCATTATCTATAGCACATAATATCAGTCAAAGATGATGAAAATCTGAGCAATCTCTGTGTGCAGGGGACGAGATCAAAAATCAGTGGACGCCCACAATCGTTGGGACCTAAGGCAGAACTGGACTGGATGCATCAGTGCCTAAAGAACTGTCAGCTTGCACATCTGCAAAGGCGCCATCAGTGCTGAAAGGCATATCCAGGTTTTAAAGCGGCATAAGCTCCTATCGAGACGGCATCTTTTTTTAGGGAAAGCCTTGCATATTTCAGCAAGACAATGTTAAACCTCATACTACTGCTAATACAACAACATGGCTTCAGAGTAGAAGAGTTCAGTTGGTTAACTGGTCTGCCTGGAGTCCACATCTTTTACCATCTGAAAACATTTGTCTGGTTATGAAATGAAAACTACAACAAAGAAGATCAGAACTGTTGAGCAGCTCAAATCAGGCGAGAATGGGACAAAATTCCTCTCCAGCAACTGGTTCCCTTAAGTTCCCAGATGTTTACGGGCTGTATTTAAAAGAAGACGGGATGATACAAAGTGGGGAAACATGGCCCTGTCTTAACTTTTTTAAGATGCGTCTCTGCCAGTGCAAAAAAAGCAGAGATGAGATTGTTATCCTTATCACGATGGAGGGGGTAGACTTCCCAAGTGAACTCTGGAGCTATGTTGTCAGGGGCAACATGGCTGCTGGTATTGGCTCTACTGGCTGGGTGACAAGCTAAACTAAGTATATTTCATAAGGCCTCTATGGAAACAACAACAACACCCTTGCTACCTGTATCTGGGTTCCAGAGACCCCACCCAAGATCCAGACCTGGGGGAGGGGTGAACTGCTACTGGTCGGGCATTAGTTCATGAAGTCAGGCTTGGCTCAACTCCAGTGAGCCGCATGTGCCGGCCCTACTGCAGACCCACCACCCAAAGGATCATGCAGCTGTGGAAGTTGAAGGCTTTGGCTTCCAATACCTGGTTACTTAAAGTCTTAGGTTCAAAGTGTTTTTTCCTTCTCCCACATACTGAGTTTTAACATGCTACTAATCTAACCCTCAGCCATATAAATAAAAACACTGCAGCGTTAAATACTGTTAGAAACACACTTGAGACTGTCCGGCAATGATTAGCTTGTTTAAGGAGTGTAGGAGTTGAGTGATGCATGCTCAGAAGCATGTATACATCACGTCAGGCGGTGCGCACACAACTGGGCGCACACTCTTACTCCTTGTTAACTGCATTAGTGCCAGGGCTTATCGGTGCAGCAGGACCACACACCACAAAAGGCTGAAATTCATTACAGTCGTAGGAGGGCCCTGACAAGCTGTCAGCATGCTCAAAATGTTCTTCAAATCCCGCCCTCCCTTTAGAGGTTCGCTCTGTCTTTTGAGGATCGGGAGAGTACTGAGAGCTATCTGTTTACCCACACACACTCACGCATGCACAGGCGCGCACACACACGTACACGCCTCCTGGTCTACATCTTAATTTCAAGGATAGTTTGCATTGTCACACGCAGAAGCAAACGTCTACATTTACAAAGCAAAATGAAAAAAAAAACCCCTCTTAATTTCATGGGTAGTTTACATTGACTATCACACACACACACACACACACACAAATAGAGCACACGGCGTATGCAAACACATTACTCTGACATAGTGCTAAATGGAGAGCAGGCCCAGAGGTGCAGTTCAATGACATACTCTGTATTTCCAATTTATGTTGGTGTCACTGCGTCTCTATTGGCTGCTACCACACACACACACACACACACACACACACACA